>NW_026947500.1:37105333-37160333 GCF_034190915.1 Cavia porcellus | reverse complement strand
ATATATAAATAAATAATAAAATATAAATTGTCTACAAAACTGGCTAGTAAAGTATCATTTCCTTTTGTTTTTCCTTCACGTTTTAAATAATTTATCTGAATACTTGCTTTGAATATTTTTCTCGTGCATTTATAAAGAATCCCTTTTAAAGTCTCCATCTTTATTAAAGTACACTTATTTTCTATTATTCATTTATCATTTTTATCAAATACATTCTATTTAACATGAGCTCAGTATGTTTTGACTGCTTATAACTAGAAATGTGAAACTTATGGAATTATTCAAAATTACTTTTCAAAATAAAATATGAAAATAAGAAATGGACTGATTTTTTAAAAGATATACAACAATGAATTACGACAAGTTTTCTACATATATTTATTTTACAAAGTACTTTTAATGCAGTTTCTTGTCTCAAATTTTACACAAATTTGAAATTTAATTATAAATTAACATTATTTGAAAATACATGAATAAAGTAAAATGTAGATTTTTTTGGGGGGAGGGTACCAGCGATTGATCTCATATCTTAGTGCTTGTCAGGCAGGTGCTTATGATGCTGAGCTAAATCCCTGGCCCAAAATGTAGAAAACTTTAAATGAGCAGAACATTAAACAGAGGGCCTTGTAAACATTATTTGGAAAATTACAGTCTGAAATTGAATAATGTGACTTGGGATGGCATTTCAACATTTGATTGAAACCAAGGTCATGAGCATTTCTAATAATTAAAATAATCCTATAAATCTTGTGAAGAAGATTTTTTAGGTTTGTTAGTCTGAGTGCATTCCAGACAATAGAATGAATGTGACATATTTCAATTTTGGAGTCATGGTTTCCTTCGTATATTTTTGGGGCTGCTATTCAATTGCCTTTAAACATATAGAAAAGTGATAAGAAAAATGTATCTATAATTTAAATTCTTGGCAAATTTCCAATTTACAAGAAGTCTCTCAAAAATCACCTTAATGAAAATGCTTAAAAACTAGACCTATACATATCTTCTTGTATTCTAAAAATTCTTTATATCATTTGTAAAAACTAACATTTGTGAAGACTAACTACACATGTTATGCAGAACTGTATTTCTGAACAAACTATATATAAATTACATCCTCTTTTGTTTTTGACTAAAAGTAAATTCCAATAGGCTTTCTCATCACTTACATTTATTTTTAGAAAACTATATTTCTTAAGACTTATTTTTGAGTCCTGAGTAATATGCAAAATTAGGTCACCAATATTAAAAATCAATTCTAGCTTATTTAAGTATAAAAATAGTTTATTGACAGTATATTGAGCAGTGCCTAGAAATATGTAGCACTAGAAAATGAGCCTTAAAATATGAACAACAAGGGGATGGGAATATAGCTCAGCGGCGTAAACACCTGCCTTGCAAGCAGGCAGTCGTGAGTTTGATCCCCGGTACCGATAAACATGAAAAAGACGAAAAAACAATATGAATAACAATGAAGAATATCAGGGACCAAGACAGAGAACACCTGATAAAGCCCAGAGTTGTGGGGTCACTTTCCAGCCTTCTCCTCATATGGATGCTTTTGCTGGTATTGGTAGGGGCTCCTCTTACTTTGACTTCAATGGATTGTGATTCAGTCTGGGGTACTTCGGTGCATCAAATTCACACCTCTTTGGGACAAAAACAAAGCAAAACTGGGTGAAATAATGCCTGAGACTTAGTGCTTTTGTAATGGAACTATGGAACTGGTCCATATGCTACCAAGATATTATATTATGATAATGACTAATATACTTGGAGAGTTCAGTTAATGGAACCAAAGGATGAGAACTGTTCACAACATCTGCGTTCAGCAGTGAATGGTTTTTAAATTAACACAGACCTTACAAAACCATAAAAATGCCCTTAACTAATGTAAAACTTATCCATGTATATGATCTTACTTTCAATGGTTTCCTTTTTTTTTCTTCAAAATTTTCATTTCCTTAATGATGTATAAACTCATACTTTTCAACATGAATGGTTATTCTCTGCTGACACTTTGTACATAAGTTTCCTAAGCTGATTACGTGTACACACAAAAAACATGTCCAGGTAATTTACATATGTATTATATCAAATGTTCCATAATTTTGCTTTTACAAATCCCAGTGGTTCCAGTGAAAATTCTAGTATATACTTGCTCTCCTTTCTCAGTGCGAATCGATACACAGCTGGTCAGAGAACTGTTCCACAGATATTTTCTCTAACAGCATCAAAGGAAAAACTCTTTCTCTGTAATATGAATCTCAGGGGTTATCAGTGATGACATTGGATCTGTCAGTTGGTCTGAAGTGAAAGAGAATACATACATGCACGGAGTGTGCTCACTTGTGAAAGGCAGATATGACAAATGGATAGGATAACGCTTCTTGGCATTCTAATCAATGGGTTCCTCTTCTTACTGTTTAGTTTTCAACCATTTTTTCAATTACGAGTGATACTCTAATATTCTTCCCATAAATTACTCTTCTTGACGAAACAAGTTCTATTGATTTTCTGTCACCTGCAACTCAAATTGCTATGACTCTCACATTGAATTACAACTTAAAGCACCTGCTGCACTGACGGTTTTCAGGTGTAAATTTTTTGCTCCATCTTCCTGTTCTTGTTAGTACAGAATCTCCTGCCCTACTCCCCAGATACAGAGAAAATTCCTTCAGCCTTTTTGTACTTTTATTTGAACTGTCCAAGAAAAAATAAAGACAAAAAATATTATCTACTAGTCACATGAACATGATAACTTGATCAAACATTGCTATCAGTTGAGCTTGTTGATTTTTAAAGCAAAGGGAACAGCAATTTGAACTTAAAAAGAATCAAAGACATCTTCTACTCTTCCCATAGTAATAGTGTACCTCAGGTTTAGAGCAGTATATTCCTCTAGCTTTCTGCAGTTTTTTAATGAAACGTGTGAGTTTGCTTGGTTATGTTTCATGAAATCTGCTTTGCCAAAATCACTCTTCTTAGAGGTAGGTCAAAGATCAAAATTAACTGTGGTTTGAGGGAAAGTTTTAGATTCCTCAATATTCCTTAAGCTAGCCCATAAGGAAACTTTTCTTGTGAGGACATTAGATGTCCAGTGATAATGTTTACACCCTTATCCTAAATATGGTCCCTGAATTTTATGTTTTAAACCTAAACCTGAGGACCAAGTAGGTCAAGACTTTATCCAATAGCATTTTTGTCTTCACAGCACTAGTTGTTGGATCTTTCCAGCCACTTTCATAAAAGGCCAAGAATATTTAGCATTTTGTTCTGTGTGTTATTGTACTCTGTTTACTCAGACCCACATACAGAGTTTTCTAATTGGAAAGAAAATAAAAATACTTTTTTTCTGTATTCATAGCTAAGACACCCATGTGGTTATTTACCTGGTCACTGGTCAGAGACTCAACGGACATTTTCTGAGCAACAATTACGGAGTCCTTTGTGCAGTTCTAGGAATGACGAGAGGTAAGGGGCATAGCTTCCCCCTTAGTGAGTTTAGCAGACAATCTTGTCCACTTTGATCCAAGAATCTCATTATTCAACATTGTCACTAAGATATTGATTTTTTTCACATAAATTCCTATAAAAACATATAAATATTCTTCTCATTGGTTCTGTTTCTAATACTTGCTAAGTAATTTTTGCCCAAACATTCTTACAGACCTTAATAAGGTGATTGTGAATATCAAGTGAAATCATGTCTGTGCAAATACTTTAAAGTGTACAAAGTACTGTAAAGTATCACACATTATTATTGACACCATGATAGTCAATGATAAAATGCAGTTTTGGGAGATAAAAGTGATCTGAGACAACTTAAATAGCCAACACATTTACAAAAGGAGGAAATAATGGTGACTAATTTGGAATGTGGATCTTCTGCTTCACAAGTTTGAGTATAAATTATTAAATGTATTTTAAAAGAAGATTACGTATTTCTCAACTAGGAAAATTAGAAAATAGATAATTTTCAAAACATTCATCTGTACTTTTCAAGTACCACAGGCCATCCTTAACTCCCCAATCACACACTGTCTCCTTGGATGATGAAATGTATAATATAATCTACAGTTGCTTGATCTTCTGTTCTTTCTTCTCAACCAAATGAATATCTTTTCCATTAACAGTATTCATTTATTATCTACTAAAAATGTATTGAAGAGCAACACATACTGGACAGTATCCCAGATACTAAGAATAGAATACTGAACATAACTGAAAAAATTTCAAACAATATGATTCTGAAAATGTCAGATTTTGCTCACAATACACATAGAAATAGCAACAATTAACACTTCATCTTGTGTTTCTAGAAAATACCATTACAAGGCTCTGTCCTTTTTCCATGTGAGTTCCATAAGCTTCTTGGCTGCGCTTCTTATGTAACTATGAAAAGACTGCATATAGGCCCTCCAAATTACCATTTTTGGTTTTATAATTATTAGGTGAGCAATTTGAACAAAATATAGTACCTGCTCCTTTGCGTTACTGACATGTCAATTAAGATATTCTCCTTCCAGAAACATTGAAACTTAGATTAACCCTCGCCCAGAGGCAGCTTACAATTTAAGACTCTTCCTGGGTACTGAGAAGAGACTGATTTTGGGATGAAACAGATTTTCCTTTATTATCATTCCAAATAGGCACTCTACCCTCCTCACTGATCCTCAGTTCTTTATATCCTTGGTTGTCCTGCCCATAAATGTAAAAAAAAAAATTTATTGGACTTTGACTTGTGTGAATTTCCCGTGGTCAGAGTATTTTGTTTACTGAAATTGTTCCCTCCCTCTATTGCAACAGTCCCCTTTCCTCTTGCAATTATACTTTTGAGTTCCTCCTAATTAAAGTCTAGGTATTTCTTTACAGAGCTTATATAAAGTGAGCAGTACTTATTTGACATTATGTGCATTCATACAGTATCTTATCCTGGACCTGGATCATGTTTGTGAAACTTTGACATTAAATTGTCAGTATCTCATTGTAGTTTGAGCACTTACATTCGTTTATCACTTATATCCTAAACATCTAGGGATTTGTCCTAGAGAAGGATATGTCCAAGTCTTGCTTCTTGAACCAAAATCGATTAGATTGTGATGACTGTTGGGAGCTCAAAACTGAGCAGTAGTACAATTCAAGATTCTTTCTTAGGAAAAAATCATGCCTTGCACATTTGGTTAGCATGTGTATGCATTCACTCCCAAATTCATGTAATAACCTCCGTAAGATCCAATCCCATTTTTCTTTACTCTCTTTCTAGTTTTGGTGACATTTACATCAACTTTTCAAACTTTCATTGACTAAAATCATGGGTGTTTCCTTCTTATTTGAGCTACTGGCTGCCTGTAAATTTCCTTTAGTCTACCAGTAAAAATAGTTTTCTTTCTTTCATTTTCTTTTTGTTCTTTACACACACACACACACACACACACACACACACACACACACACTTTGTACACAGATTGTTTTTATTAGGTGAATGCATATGATGTCATTTTATGGTTATCCGAATGAATAGTGTTAGTTCCATGTTATTTTCCTTGTATTTTTTGCATATGTGACAGATAAAAGTGTTTTATTTCTGTTAGAGCAAGTAAATCCATGAGTACTAACTAAAATGACTCCTTGATACACAAAACATAATTATCACTTTTAGGCAACTTACATGGAAAATTACTTCAATTGTAACCATCACCATTTATAACTTTATTATTATTTTAATCTGAGATTTGGAGCTTCTGAAAATTTTAGGTAAAAATGGATAGTGAAAATAAACTCTGATTTTAAATTTGGATATTAGTAATTGAGAATTTACATGTGACAGTGTCTTTGATACTGAAGATGGTGGCTGACGAAAAAACTGGTGTTCTTGGAATGAAAAAGAACAGTATTTAAATAACATAAACTTTAAAAGTTAACATTTAGGATTACCTGTTATTTTTTTTCTCATATTTAAACATTTCCCATAAAAAGCAAACTATCAGAATCTAAAGGTTTGTGAAGGAAGCATAATGTGTTTATGTTCTTTCATCTACATGCATGATAAGATGACCAGAATGCAGTAAACTAGTAACAGATTGAATGAATAATATGCAGAGAGTCCCTACTACACCATTCTTTTTTTATGCTTGAAGAAGGAAAGGATTGATGTGTTCCCATTTTCACTGCAGTTCACATTTTCCGTTGACCTCTGTGTTATTCTGGATCCTACCTTCTTTCAACATGAAAAAGCAATTTTTTATTTGATTTCTAAATCATCTGAAAATAGGGAACCATCTGCTGCTATCATGTAAACAGGCCAAAAGGACTGGGCAGAAGAGAATATGTCTGGCATCATCCCGCATCAGCTGGCCCAGCTCTCCGCCAGGCCCCTGCCCCAGAGGTGTGGGGGACCCAGGGACACCATTCTGGCAAGCCTTCTGTGAGCATTCCATGGGCTCTCTGGTGCTGCCGAACAACAAAGAACAGCTGCAGGGAGCAGGGGTGGTACTGTGGCTTGTGAAATGAGATATGGGCTTATGTCAGAGTCATTAAGCTTTTCTGATAAATGAGCTGCAAATTAATTGCTGGTTCCACTAATTAATTTATTTGGGTTGCTGAAAGCCTCAAGCCTGGATATGGTTCTTAGCAGAACAGAGTGATGCTTCAACATTGAGTATTATTTTCCCCCCTCCAACAAAGAATTTGCATTCAGACTTATTATTGGAGCTTTATAAAACACACCAGCAGCAAAATATTAAATTACTTCAAATACATTTATAATGAGAAATATTTTAATACTGCTTTTTAAAATCAGAGGAGTAATCAAAATGCAAATCCTCATAAGTTGCTATTGGACAGCTTGGGGAATGCCCAAAATGCTATCAGCAGGCTTAAATGAAATTGTCGCTTTAATATACTAAGTATATATCTTTGGCCTAATGGGGAAAATAAACCAACTAAATGCCATGATATAAATGTTCTCATCTGTTTCAGAAACAAATCCTACTGCATGGAAAAGTATACACATATGTAGATACATACACATACATAAGTGCATGTGTATTTCTGCATATATACATAGCTGACCTTTTTTCATTTTTAAAGTGAAGATAATGCCTTAAGAGAAAAAAACTAATTCAGTAGTAATAATAAATATTATTAAATTCATATAAAAGTGAATGTATTATAAACTTAAACACCAAATTCTAGTCTTTTATATATTAAAAAAAGCTATTTGCAACAATATAATCAAAATGTATTTTTGTTTTGTTTCTGTAAACTGATATAAAGAAGATATATTTTCCTTTAAAATATCAAGCAAGGAAAGAGTAGAAATTAAAAATTCCTGAACCTCCATGTTTACAGAAATAATCATAAATTTACATGTTTCAAAAATACGAAAAGATAATTTTATACTTTTTCTCATTATATGTCTAATCATACAGGCTATTTACATTATTACTATTCCTGTGTGTTGTGTAGTATGTTTTTTGTTGTTGTTGTTGTTGTTCTCAAATCATAGTGTTTTAATCATTCTGTTCATGCAGCTATCTTTTTTTTGAATCCTTTTGGTCCTCCACTTTACAGGTGACAGTAGGATTTGTAATTAGAACCAATAAATGGACAATAGGAATAGATAGTCTATCACTTACCTGTAACACTGCATCGCTACTCTTATTGAGTAACAACTTCATATCTGTGTAGACTATTTCTGTAGAATAAACTGCAAACATTAAAATGTTCTGCTACAAGGAAGTGGACATTTAATTTGAAGACTGAACAATGAGTATTTAATTTATTTAGCTGGCTAAAAGAATTTTGGAAATGTTAAAGCAAAAGTTAGTAATTAAGGGAGATGATATTTTATATCAAATTTATATCTCTTATCCAGCTTTCCCATAGACATTCAAGGTGTTATGTATGATCAATTTTCCATGAATGTTGTCTTTCTTTAAGGACATATATCTTTATTTATTACACATCTCTTTATTACATATATTACATATATATGATCAAAAAAGTTAGTTCTAAGTAAATTTGTAAATAATTATTATTAAATACACAAATGGCATGATTGGGAAATTATTTCCAAAATCTGACTGGATAAAATTACTGTAAGATTTACTTAAAAAGAAATAAGTGATTTTAAGTGAAAAATTAATCTGGCTAGACTTGGTTCTCAAAAATAGTAAGAATTAAAAATTCTACATGTGAAAATTATTACAGATGTTCCTCAAATTATGAGAGCCATTACATTCTGAAAATTCTTAAATGATGAAAATATTGTGTCAAAATTCACTCACTGTACCTAACCTACTGAACATCATACCTAAGCAGAGTCTCTAGAGAATATCACTTGTTTACCCTTATGAGCAAATGTTTACCTGGGACATGTAGGTTCTATTACTGCCTAACAATGTGAAAATTACACTACATATCACTAGCCCTAGCAAACATCTAATTTCTAATTCTAATTTCAAGGTATTGTGTAAGTTGAATACTTTTCTACTGTAGTAAAGTTGAAAAATTTTAAGCAAAAGCATCCTACTGCAGGTACAATCTATAATCATAAAATGAAATAAGAGCTTTGCAAGAGAACTCATAGGTGTTTTGGAAGGAATAATGAATGAAAATAAAGGGTCTCTAATTTCCATCTTACCATGAAACAGTCAAGCACTCTATGTTTATACAAG
This sequence comes from Cavia porcellus, assembly GCF_034190915.1. Classification (NCBI taxonomy): domain Eukaryota; kingdom Metazoa; phylum Chordata; class Mammalia; order Rodentia; family Caviidae; genus Cavia; species Cavia porcellus. Next base: position 37,151,655 of record NW_026947500.1, on the reverse strand, counting down.
AATGAACTCTTTAGCTATTGTAAACTATAAAAATATTTGAAGCATTCAAAAATCCTATCAATATAACATAAAGTATTGGAATTTTAATTGCATAAAGATAATTACAAGTGAAGCCTTGTTAATGCCATATATTTGAGCTACAAAGAATATATATTTCTTTCTGGTGTATCTATGTTTTCTAATTTTATATTGGTTTTGTTTTCCATAGCTATGTACTTGACACCAGTTGCCAAAATCCACATTGACTTATTCACAAATCAGAGCACTTGAATACTTTTTGGAAGGTTTGCAAATTAACTGCTCTGTTCCCTAGTGAAAGACAGCTGCATGAAATTTTTTCTCCCCAGGAGATTTTAACTCCTAAATTTTCCAAAGTAGCACCTGGCCACTCAGCCAATTAGCCTCTACAATTGTCAAGCAGTATATTGTTTTGAATCTCATCTGTAATTTAAATGATTTAAGACCGTATGTCCTGTGCTGAAGGGTGATCAATTAGAAAGAATATGACTAAAGTTTTACTCTATATTTTCCAGAAAACTTTCCTCCTCTCTTCTTCTTCCTCTTCCTCTTCCTCTTCCTCTTCCTCTTCCTCTTCCTCTTCCTCTTCTTCTTCTTCTTCTTCTTCTTCTTCTTCTTCTTCTTCTTCTTCTTTTTCTCCTTCTTCCTCCTCTTTCATCTTCCTCCTCTTCCTTCTTCCTCCTCCCAATTTTTCCTCCTTCTCCTTATTCCTCCTTTTTCTCCTCCTTTTATCTCCTCCTCCTCTTTATCCTCTTCCTCCAGGTGACTCTGGTTATACTACTAAAAGTTTTGTTTATCTGATATGCCATTTGCTTATGCACTTACTTTTATATCATAGGAAGTAGTGCAAATTAATTGTTTGGAAATCATCTGAAACCAATATCAACTTTAAGCTTTGTAACATATTCAGCCTTGGCAATGTTATCCCAACCTATCTATGCCTCAATATTCTTTCACAACACTGTTCTTGGGCCTGTAATGGAAGTTGAAGGAAAGTATTTTTTTCAATATCACATAGATATTGATCTTAGTTTGGAAATTGATATTAAACACGTAAAAATTTTGTCTAGAGTTATTCACACAGTTCAACTAAAAATAATAAAATTCGGCCGTGCCTAGCCATCGGTGTGCAGAGGAGGAGCATTCATTTGAAATTTATCTGGAGAGTACAACTGTATTTTTATGTGATTTTGATTATACATCAAATTATTCTGTTTTAATATATTCATGTGTCAAATATTGAAAAAAATATATCCAACAAAAACTTTTCTGAATACAATGTTTTTGTATCTATACTGGTAATATTTCACCTTTACGAAGCTTATTAAAATATTTTTTAATGTAGTATATCTCTAATGCTTTCCATGCAACTTTAGAAACACACAATCTGGGAATTTTTTGAAAGAGAATAGATTTATGATTAATGCTCAAAACTATCCAAATGGGTAGCTGGAGTTGAATTGATTCTATATCTGGATGACAAATTCAGTTGAGCAGGTTGACAACCGGAAATTTTCATCCTTAGGATTACTACTGTGCTTCAGATTTATTAATTAATTTTGTGAAATTGACTAGTATTACTATTTCCATCTTCCAGTTAAGAAAAGTGAGGTACAAAGTGACTTTGAAACTACCCAAGGTTACAGTGAGTGCCTATCACTGTCAGGTAGACTATGAAGCTAGAGAACCAACTCTTCTTTATTTTCCAGTATATTAAATTGAATTTTAGGCAATTACATTTTAGTCAGTTTAAACTTATGTAGCCATAAAACAATATATAACTCAGTTATCTGGGTTACAGATGACAACTTGCATTATCTATATATTAACTGAGAAACAAATCTAAACTCTCAACTCTGTTGCATTTATGTAATGCCCTTTATTCTGAGTAAACAACTGAAAGAATATAGGGATATTGTTATACATCATTATTTTTGACAGAGACAGAATTACTCAAAATGTATTTCATAAGGTTACAGGTGAAATAATTGACTATTTTTCCCCCTTCCTTAAAAATCATAGTGTAACTGCATAAAGGCTTTGAGAATTCAAAGGCTTTGAGAAGCAAAGAAATGTAATCTCACAATTTTAAAATACTTTCTTTGACAGAAAATCTTAATAAGTTAGTACCTGGTTCTATAGAATACGTTTTGGAAAATGTTATCTCAGCTATCCATCTTGACAGGGGAATTTGTTCTCTCTCACACAAGATTTGTGATTTATTAAATATTTTAAATACCCTAACATCTGTAATCATTTTTTGCTCCCCACTCTCTTGTCCATCTTTGAAATGAATAATTGTGATCGTAACCAGGAGCCCATGAGATCCCATAAATCCTTATTTGTCAATGTTTTTTTTCCCCAGCAGATATGCAAATACCTGTGGGCCAATACAGGCTAAATTAAAATCTGTTTATGTCATCATGATGCACACTAAAATAAAAATAAAGGAAATTTCATGATTTTAGCTGAAATACAAAAAAAAAAAAACTAAAATACACTCTGGAAATTGAACTCTTTTTAAATAATGTATATAGTCGTATGCAAAATAATCAAAAATGCCCAACTCTATTACTCTTCAAAAGGAAAACAATGCCATTTGCTCTTTGACAATGCGATAGTGTTTTCTGAAAGTATTTCTGATCTACTTATGGCTTGTGCATACAAGAAGTTCAATAAATATTTGTTGAGTAAATGAAAGAAGAAATAACCAGGCTGTGGAGCTCAAATATAATACTGCTTGAGCAGCAAAAAAGTCTATAAACAACTGAGCTATCTTTATATTCACTCAATGTGGGACAGACTATTAATCTTTTCAGTGTTATTGGCCTGTGGAGTTTTAATCATTATGAATAAACCATCTCATTATAGAATCTCCATTGGTATATAAAGCATAGCAAAAAAGCTTAGATCTTTTCTTTGTCTGGTAAAATATTTTTTTGTAAAACCTCCTATGTCTTTCAAGGCACTTTTTCCATTCAATACAATTGTGAAAACTCACAGGGCTCACATTAGGCATCTTGAAATGATCGCTTTGATTTCAAGCTCACTAGGTGCTCCTTCCTCCTTCTTCAAATTTTTCTGTTGCTTTAGACCTTACCAGGGGTGAACAAACTCATCCTCTTCTCATTTTTCCTGCCTACATCCTCTTCTCATTTTACCTTAATCTTTTTCATAGTCTTAATTCCAATTGTTTTATCAAAGGAAGAGGTTTGTGAATGTTTGTCTTAAATTTGGCATGACTTCTACGAAATGTCTAGTTTCACATTATTTTTAAACGTCTGCAGGTATTTTCTGCTTCAGTATGCCCTGACAATTTAATGCATAACCCAAGAACACATCTCTGGTTCTATCTCTTTGGAGTACTGCTGAGTCTTCCCACAGAAGCTGTCTTGTTATTCCTTAGGAATTGTGCTATAACCAGTGCTCAGTAAGAGTACTAGGGATTGCAGTGTCTGATTGGCATCCTGCTCACCTGAACTTATCCTCAGAACTGAAGTCTGTTCAATTCCAGCTATTCTTTTGGAGCATTCTGAGTACTAGGACTTAACTATTATTTTTTTTCAGTAACTCCTGGGTCAATTCTTTAGTTTAGTCAAGGTGATAATGTATTCCAACTCTGCTATGCTTGTTCACTAATCAATATTTCTGCCTGTAGTCAAGTATATTCAGAAATATGTGAGTTTTATATCTTTTTATCTAATGTAAACTTTCCTTGATCCTGTCTCCAAAATCTGCCTTCTAAAATTTCTAGAATCTCCATCTATGTTCCTTGGAGTTGCATGAACTAGTTAAAACATAAGACTTCCTTAATGATTCACTTTCACTACATTTCTTCCAATAATATGCCCTCCATTTTCCACAAATTGATAGGCTTGAAGTGGATCTTCAACTATCTCCTCAGGCATACACAACATTATCAATATTTCTTCTATACATAAAAAATAAACAACAGGGCCTACTTCCATATCTCCATACATTTAGATAATCTTTGCAGACCTCACCCTTTTATCTACTGCTAAATCAAGCCCCATTCTTTGTTTGGAAGACACCATGACCCATTACAAATTCTCTTCCTGTACCAAATTCTACCACTATTTTGGTTGACATCAGTGTTAATATGGGTGGCCCATTTAAAAACTCAGTCCCTTATTTATGGTTGACTGGAATTCCAATAAGTAGAACAAATTTTATTTTAGTGAAGGAGTTTCAAAAATGAAAGAATGCACTATTAATAATTGAATCAAGCAAACAGTGATCTATTAAAATATAGAAAAAACTAACAGTAGTATACATACTTTCAACACTGATTGCTGTCTTCACACTTCAGTTAAAAACACTCAAAAGAAAAAAATCAGTGTTTGGGATTTTAGCATTCAATATAAAATAGATGATAGATGATAGATAGATAGATAGATAGATAGATACACAGACGAATGAATCCGTTAAATAACCACTCATACAATCATAATTTCTCTATCATCTAAACTGAAATTTCTTTAAGCCAGAATACTTGTATATTGCCATGTTATAATATCCAGAAATCAATACCTTCATTTTATACTGAAGTATTATAATTTGCAATATCTTTAATTTATTTTTTTCATATTTGATTCCCATTTGGACTTCCTTCAAATTTTCTCCACTTAGAATTCACTGTACATCTCTTTCATCTACTGCATATTAATAGCTTTACTTTTCTTTTCAACTTTTTATGACATAATTAACTAAAAAGCCTTAATCTTTGATCAATCCAACTCTGATCTTTTCCTCTAGATCCCAGTTTTAGTATTTCTTATTGTCTTCAAATTTAAACACATCTGAATTCTTAATTTTTTAAATTTTATTTTTATTATTAAAAATTAATTAATTTATTTATTATTTTAAAAAGAGGAAAAACACGACCAAAATACAAGAAAAAAAGATGCAAAAAGACAAATAACAATAAAAAACTCAAAACAATAACAATAGAGGCTTTCAGATCAAGGTGGAAGGAACTTAATAAAGATTGTTATTTTGCTTATTGTCTCCAAAAGAGTTATTCAGTCTACCAGATATAAGCATGCAAAATTGATTTAATCCTATGAATGTTAACTGTTTTTTTCCAAGAACTAATAGAATTAGAAGTACAATCATCTTAGCTATATTAAGTGTATGTATATATATATATATATATATATATATATATATATATATATCCTTTTCCTTTTCTCTTCCTTTTCCCCTTTATTCTTAATTCTTAAAGTTCTTTTTCTGAATTTCCTCTGCTTCAATTTACATATTCACTTTGTCTCCTTTTTATAATATGTTATTACATACAGTATACACTGCAGTAGACATACGAATATAATTCAAAAACAGTTTATAAGTAACTACGTACTCACTTGCATTGCTAATGTTTAGAGACCATCAGACTTTCAGGGAATAATTTAGACTTATTTGTACTTATTTTCCCAGCATCTGCAAGTGTACTTGGAAAACAGGCAGTATCTAATAAGCACTGTTGATGGAATTAAAACCTGATGTAATAAATCTGTCTTCTTGCAATTTAATAAGCTTTTTAATCATTGTTGTCATTTTATATGGGATATTTTAATTCTTGCTCCTTGTGTTTTATTAGTTATCTTCCTTTGAACTTATTCATGAATTAATTGAAGATAAGTAAAACGTCTCTTTAGGACCCTTGTAACGTGACATGGTTTGGATGATCATCTATTGTTCTCTTTTCTTTGAATGAAGTCCATGGGAGACTTCTCAAATCTATCTTGTTCAAGGGATATTTTGGTTTTACTGGCTATAATACAGAGTGATTCTCAATCAGTATAATAACAGTACTCTGAAAACCACAAGAAAAGATCAGTTAAGTTTCGAACTCCTCTGGGAAAGTCAGATTTTTAAATTCCAAATCCTTCGGTCTAGGACTAAGAAATAAAATCCGGATGTTATTATTTTCAACCACTTTGAGTATTATTCATCTGTTTTAAAATTATACCCCTTTAGAATAAAGCTAAAAAAAAAAAAAAACTACCACAGTGTTTACGATTCTTAACTGATTCACATTTCTTTCCTATTTGAATGAATCATGTAACAAGAGTCAAACTGATTATCTAAGATACTAGTTCCCTTGCATGACTATGTTTGCACCTGTTTTAATTGTTGTTGTTTGTTTTAATTTAAATATTAATCCTAAATCCTCCTTCACTTCCTTTGTTAAATTGCCTTATTTTTCAAAACTCAAAAACTTTCTTTCCATTTCTTAGTAGTTTTTTTCTGAACGTCTTTGGTATTTTGTTCTACTGCTACAATACAATTGTGACATAACCTTATAAAATTGTTCTTTGATTTTTTTTATTGGGTCTTTACAAATCTGTAAGACCTCTAAGGATAGATGGCATTGTATCCATGCTGGTGTTTTTTTCCTGAAACTACAGAAAAAAAAAAAATAGAGATATGAAGCTATACAAATTACTGAACTGAGAACTGACCCTGAGATTTGCTCTCTGTATCAAAATGGCTTTGCTATTACTTTCTGAGATCCTTGCACACAGGCAAATGGCTTCATTTTTCATTAATAAAGCATGCTGAAAATCTCTTCAATGAAAAATTTCAACACACAATTTTACCCTAAAATTGCTAAAATCATTTGGTTCACAGTCCTATTCTTGTGACCATCAGGGATAAAAATCATTATCCTTTTGTGATCTTAGTTAGATTCCTGGACAGAAAAAGTTTCTTAAATCAAAATTCTAATCTGAATAAATTCTCAGCTTTTGGTCTTTTTTTGGGAGCACTGTCAAGATTTAATAAAAGTAGTGATCGCACATCTGTTGGTAATCTGTAGAATTAGATGTGCTTTTGTATACTGTAACATGATGAGTTTTAATTGATAAAACTTTGGCTGGCTGTTAAGGTTCATAAATTTGCACCACTTGTAAATAAACTTAGCGATTGATTTTGTATACACTATCATTATTAGCTGGCAGATCCTTCAGCATGACCAGGAATTAAGAAGAAAGTAATCTGATTGATTAAATACCAATTTTTTTTAGTTATCTTTGCATTTTGCAGAAGCTGCATCTTTCTGCTTATGTTTTAAAGATTTCAGTTTATTTAAATTAAACTTGTAAATTGTTTTAAACTCTTTCTCCATAGTACTTCCAATTGAGGTTAAATGGTTAATATGCATTTAAAATGTAATCAGGCTCGACACTGATTCATTATCTGGTTCAGTGGTTCATTGGTTCACTTACTCATTATACAACCCAAAGCATTACCACAGATCCAGACTGCATTTGTTATCAGAAGCAAACAGCTAAACAAAGGTGAAGCCCACCTCAGCCTTACATCTGTAAACTAACATGATTAGCCTATATCTGAAACACTGTTACTAGAAATGAGTCATCCAAAAGACTATTATTTGTTATATGAATTATTCCACGTACACTTTCTTTATTGGCATTTGTCTCATCTTGAATATATCTTTCTATTTTGACCAAAAAATAAACTGCAAGAGAACAACTGTTTAAAGAGCCTCTTCTTAAGGAGACATTGAGAAAATTCATGGGTGATGTGGGGTTTAAACTTGTCTTTCAATAAACATGAAAATGTCTAACCTGCCACTTACTTTTGTTTGTATCTTGTCTCTCTTCTTCTCGGTTTGTACTTCTCATTTCAAGCTTAAATTTAGCCTGCCAGCTCCCTCCATGTAGAATATGTTAACTACTCTGAACTTAACCGAGTAGTTCAATTTCTAGTTCTCCTCTACCTGCAAATTTTAGATTTCCATTTAGCCAGAAAGTAGAACAGAATGCCACCACTCCTAAAATATGTACATAAGCATATTGAATAGAGTATAGAGTAGAGGATGACAGTGCTAGGTTCACCTTATTCATTTATGTTCTTTTTCATTCTTCCCTCTCACTACTTAGGATAGAAACAGCAAAGGAATGAATGAACCTGATTCTGCATGGATCACAGCTCAGGACGTTGTTCTGGTGCCACGACTTTGACCATCTCCTGCCAAGGAAACCAAGGAATGTTGGATCCAAGACCCTCTTGCATATGAGATCCAGAATGCTGTTATGGCATTCCAATGGTTAGAAAAAACTCAACTCTCTCCAAGCCTATATTTTATTTTTCTGAATCAGAGGCTGCTGTTAATTGACACTTTGTTTTTGTGATTCTTATACTACACAGCACAACTCTACGATGTGATGAGAGAATTTGAGTAGATTCTTAATTGTTATAGACATCAACATTGTATCTTGTTCTTTAAGAAGTGTAAATATAATGTGAGATAATATACTGCATGAGATAATATACTGTCATAGTCCAGCAAACACTAAGATATTGTCTTCAATTCACCTGCCCACAAGAGTGTATGTAAAACATTTGGTATGATTAGTATTTTGTCCTATATTTTTATTCATGTTCTCATATTTTGTTGTACTTTAGCTGCATTTTATAAATCATGAGTCAGATGTACAGAATAATGTGTGACTTTTTTTAAATTCATAAAGTGTAGCAGGAATTCAATTCAGCTTAGTAGACATCTAGGAATATTTGGATCCCTGTAGCTCTTTTAAAATATAGAATATTTGTGCTTTAAAATCAACATCTGTATTCATGGCCTATATTTCATTCAATGTGCTTAAAAATGTAATGTTCCAAATACTCAAATAAAAGCATTTATGAATTCATCTGAAATTGCTAAACATCTCGCAAAACATATCTGAAAAGCATTAATATGCCAACTATATTCATTTTTTTTCCTTTAAGGAATCCAATTTATATTTAAAGGCTGAATTATTCATTTCAGCTTTATTGTTAAGAACCAGGAATTTTTCAGAATCAGCCATATAAGCTGTTTGCTGTAGAAACATTCAAGGCTAAACAAATCTTTCACTATTAACCATTCCTTGATTGACAGATTAAAGTACTTAGATGGGCTTGAAACAATGATAATTTGATTTAGTTGAACTTCCAGTGTTGAGCAAATGGTTTGAAAATATTTATATGTTACTTTAGTAAACTTAGTAATTTTCCACAGTATAAATCAAGTCAATGTTGAGTCTCTCCTTTGTGAAAATCTAATGTGCTTCATTTTTCTAAATAATATAATGGTCAAAAAACTGAGACCCAAAGACATCTGTGTGGTCTTACCTAAAATTCTTCCCCAAAAGAAAAGTCATTACATCTACATGTACAGTATCAATGTAATTTTAAGTGCAACTTCAGAATTGTGAAAAATAAAACAGTAAGAATAAAGGCTCGTCAGTATAGCTTTGACTCCCATCACTTTGAGTGTATTAAAACTTTATTTCTTGTGGACGTGAAATCCCATGTGGGACTGAGGCAGAGTAGTTCTGTAAAGCTCCATGTAAACATGCATTGCTCCAGTCTCACAGTGGTTACAGAGTTTACTAGCTGTACCATTTGAAATGTATTTTATACTAATTCATCCTAGGAAGAAGAGATAACTTTGTTCTCATGGCAAGACTAAGTGCATAGATCCAAAAATGATCCTCTTTAATCACTTCTACTTAGAACAGAAGAATACGGTGTGGCATAACTACTCAAAAAGAATGGAAAATTGTGATCTGCAGGCCTAGGGAAAAAAAGAGTAATGGATAATGTTACTCTAACAATAACTAGGTGACCATACCCATTATAAAAGTGCTCAGTGCCTTTATTTTCTCACCTATAAAATGGAGCAAGGAAGTTATTCAATACATTTATTTTTAGAATAAAAAATGTGTGCAAATATCTATCCTGTACCTACTATGCAAATTTTTAAAACCATAGTAATTCTAATTTGACTAGTCTTCAATAACTACAACAGAATATATATTATATGTAACATATGTTATAAAATATAACATAGTATATAATTATAGAATATATTTAAGCATATATATATATATATATTATATTATATATGATTGCAATATTGATGATTGATTAAATCCAAGGAATTCACAGTGAGATACAGCAATGCATCTCCAACAGTTTTTTTAAAGACTAATCTGCTAATTTCCCAAGCCAGGCTCTAACTTGTGATCCTCCTGTCTCAGCCTTCCAGAATGCTGGGATTATAGCCGGGGTTGCACTGTATGTAATTGTGTGGTATTTCCATTATTCCTCTCATCTTCATTACATTTCTTAAAAACACTTTCAACAAAATGGTTATGTATTCAAAATAAAACCAAAGTAAAATTACTAAATACATTGAGAAAGACATAATTAAATGATTGTTTCTGATGTTTTATTTTAGGATAACATATGTAAATATTATACTGCTATAGAATTACTAATCCAGTTGGAGTCACTGGTCATTGGTTTTGGTCTAGCCAAGTTTCTGGGACAATATTGAGACAGAAACTTTTACTTTGTAGTTCTTTGCCATTGGCGAATACTAGTAAATTGCCATCAGGAGATTTTCTTCTAAGATCTGCTTCATATGGACAATTGTTCAGTGTTTCCCATCCATTGTATACAATAGCTAATAATGAAAAAAATTAAAAAGGAAGTTTTATCTTGGCTCAATTTTCAGGAGATTCAGTCCATGGCAAGCTGTCTCCACAGAAGAAATATCAAGCTAAAAATCAATGCTAAATCAATTTCTCAGTTCATGGATGCAAGAAAGTAGAGAGCATTGCTGTAGAAAAATGGAATAGAGATCACATAAAATACCCAACTTACCACGTATAGCCTCCAAGTATTACTGTAATTTCTGTATGAAATGAGCTCATGCTTCTACAAACAATGAAGAGTGAAGTCATGAAACAAAGGAGGACACTATTGGAGTTTTACTGAAAACAGTAAGGATAGAAATCTCATAATAGAAGTCTATTACAAGAGGATTATGAGGAAAAAATACCAATTAGCAGTCCATTTCTTTGCCTTTGTCTTATAAATAGGCAGAGTACAAGGGGTAGGCTTGGGTGGGAGAACATTTCAACGGAGATGAGCTCAGAAAAGTTAAAAGAAAAGAATGGTTATCTGGTATTTTAATGTTTTCTTTAGTCTAGATCTAGACCTGCAGATAGGGTAAAGCTGCTAAAGCCTAACCTAGCATATGCTGGATAAGAGTCTTACTCATGGAGGGAAGAGACCTTATGCAATCTCATGCCAAACTTTCGTCCTCTATGCTTATGTTTACCTTTGCACCTCTATCTTTGACTTAATTGCTTAGATTAGGTGATAACTTGGGCAGGCTATTTTATTTTCTTTAATCCTATGGTACTATTAAAGTCTGACCTTTATGACTGCCTACTCATGATAATTTAACCTAAAACACAAGGTCTACTTCCATGACCCACACAGACACAGCCAAAAGTTTATTATAATAGTTTACTGTTTCTTAATACGTAAATCTGACAAATCAAGGTTTGCACTCAGATAGAGAAATTTACTTTTATTTGTTGTTTTGCTTTACTCACGAGAGTTGATCAGCTTATAATCTCTGTCTATGGATCTGAAAAGATTTTCTGAAGGCTACTCAAAAGCAGGTGTGATGGTAATAAAAACTGTATGGGTTTGGGATACAGCTCAGAGGTAGAAAGCTTGCCTAACATGGGAGGGACCCCAGGTTGGATTCAATACTATTAAGTCTTCAGTACATGTCAAAACATATTTATAATATTAGGTAGCATTTTTGATCAACAGTTGTGTATTCCCATTGGAGACGTGGAAATGAATATAAAAGGTTGCTCATATTATATATTTATAAATTCAGGTAAAAGATTTGATTTAATCATGAATTCTATCCTACTCTTGTAATACCAGTTTGTGTTTGCTAATTGGCCTTAAAAAGGTAAATAAACATTCTTCTATCTTCAAGGCACACAGTGGTTTTACAACCAGAAAAAGGCATTCATCCAAGCTAGACTTCTACCTTAAAGAACAAGAAGCCAGTGCCCTATTTTCCTTGATGATTAAATTTCAAAGAATGATTGAAAGCCCCTAAAAGACCTTGAGATGTACAACAACTAAAAGTCTTTTCAAAAGTGTTTACTGGAGACTCTTTCAAAGATGGTGGATCATTAAGCAGGAGTATAGAAAGGCTCCATGAAACAGACAACTCAGATGCTGGAACAAAACATCTGGGAGAGGTCCAGACAGAGGAACATGGAGACTCTTGACCCAGGAAGAAACTAAAGGGAAAAAAGCTGGTCAAACACATAGTCTCAGGGCTACCATTGGAGCAGCTAAGATTAGCAGTGATGGCATTCTCACTGGAGCTGCCCTAACTCACACTGCTGGCACTTGCCAGTGCTGCCTGAACTTGCACCACTGCAACACCCCAGATATGCAGTCATGTTGAAGTCAGAGGTCAGTGAGCCCAATGGAGAACAGAGCCAGCATGGAGACCTGCATTAACCCACAGTGAGTGCAGGGAATAAGACCCTCTCATAGGAAAAGGGTGACTAACTGGATGACATGTTGGAGTCAGGCTGGATGGGCAGGAACAAGGAATGGCAATGACTTCAGTTGGTTGCCTTTTTCCCAGAGCAGATTGGTGGGATCTTCTTGGCCTTGGTCACACCCCTGGCTGGTACCCAATAAGTCCTCCCAAACTGATTCTGTACATGCAGCACACACTAACGTGGTGAAGGACCTCATTGATGGGTTTTCCTTTATAGGTGATCTTCTTCATTTTTCTGATGGCTTTTAGTATTCTGTTCTTATAATGAATTTCTGGGATCTTGATTATTATATGTTTGAGTGTAGCTCTGCTTTGGTTGTAGGTGGCTGGAGTTCTGTATGCCTCATACATCTAAAAATAATTTCCTTTTCCTATGCTTGGGAAGTTTTCCTTAATTACTTTTGTGAATAACCTTTTTATTTTCTTTGTTTTTACTCTTGCTTCTTAATTCACATTTTTATTCTTAAGTTATAGATCCTCTTGTCATCTTCTAGCCTTTGTATTGTTACTGTCTGCTTCCTTGTTATTTTTAAGATATCTGACTTTTCATGATCACACACTGCAAACCTACCTTCAAGTTTTAATAGTCTATCCTTGGTTGCTTTCAGACAGTTTTGCCAGATTTCAATGGAGGTTTTTTTTGTTTTTTTTTTTTTGTTTGTTTGTTTTTGTTTTTTTTTTTCCTAGTAATCTCTTTGAATCTGTGATATGTACTCTAGGTTTTCTTTATATTCTTCATTGAACTATTCTCTCCTTTTTTTGTGTACCTCCTGTCTTCCAGCTGTGTCTTCTTGAGAGGTTCTTAGCATTCTTTTATTAATCTACTTGTATCTTGCTTTACTTGATTAAATATTTCACTCATCAATGAGGTCCTGAAGGACATTCTAGGGAGAAAGGAAAAAAATACCAAAATATCAGGAACAGTGCTAAAGAGGCCTCAATGAATGGAACAAACAGTGGAATGAAAGGGAAAATTAAACAACCAGTGGCACAAAAATAGCATAGCAGAAATGAGGCAGTGAAGCTGGCTATAATCTCTAATATAGATGGCCTTGATACACAAAAAAAAAAATAACACAAGAAGATCAGGAGGTAGGGTTCACCAAGATGCTCTTATAATTAAACTGAAAAAGGATTTACAGACAAAAAATCAAATATGAAAAACAAAACAAACAAACAAAAAAAGCAATGCTCTATGTGACAGGAAACCTGAGAATAATAGGGGCAACTCGACCAGCATCTACAGATAGGTTGGAAAGACAGGATACTTATGTGCAATAGAGAACTAAATAGCTATAATGAAGAAAAACCTTGAGGCTTTTGTATATAAAGGAATACAACTTGAGATCAAGTCCAGGAGTGAGGAGGTTTGGAACCACTTAGGTAAGTAGTAGATTGCCCCCCCATCTAAAATTTGAGGGGGTTGGTGGGACCCAAAATGTGCAGTGCACCCTGTGGAAGTGAAAAGGGAGGAATAGTCTAAAAAAAGAAGGCAGAGGATATTGTTAATAATGTATCAGGACTTAAAACCCACATTACTCAAACTGCTCTGTTTACATAGATTATAATCTATTCCAGTTTGTCTACTTGTACTAGATTTGAGGGCACAGACAGCTATCCCAATAATAGCAGGATATAGTACAGTAATCAGCCTTAATTTCCTGTTAATTTAATCTGAAATCCTATATAACTTACACTGTTTTACCATGACTAATCTTCGTTGAATCTTTTTTGTTAGATTGCTATTTTTTATTGACAGATTTTATTATAATCTGTCATAACTGATATTATCAATTCTGAGAGTATAGGCAACTACACTGAAGATGACAAGATTAGCTAGGATACCCACTCTGGTTTGATTATTACCTGCTTTCGAAGTTTTACACTGTCTACAATGTTTTTTTTTAATTAATATTGTTATGCACTGCTTTATTGAATTGTAGTATTCCTGATGATATAGACAATTCTATTGAAGATAATAAGAGACAACACAGTAACCATTGTAGATCACCTCGTACTGTGGTTTTACATGACTTTTTCATTTCATGTTTTTATAGGAATTTGTTTTGTTCTGTCTTGCTTTGTTTTGTTTTTCCCTCTAATACAGAAAGGATAGAAATAACATGTAGAGGCCCATGCATATGCAGTACCTATCAAAAAGTTTATGAAAACTGATCATATAATGCATGATGAAATGAACAACTACTTTAAAGGAAAAGAGACACTACAGTACCAAGTGCTGATTCTATAGTGTCATGATGTGAAATCCAACAATACTATTATTCTTTGTTCAGAGTGATTTTAGCCCATTTGGTTTTGTTTAATTTCAACATACATGAACGTATGGACACCTATTTTGAAAAGAATGAGAGACACTATGAAAGCCATTGATGACTTCTCTATTGTCTGGATCTTGAAGACATTAAATGCCTTCCTCATCTTTTTCAGATCAGTTCTGTGCTATGTTGTTTTATGTGAATTATCTGTATGTGATAATATGGACAACTATTTGAAAGAAAACGAGACAATATGTTAGATAGTGAAGATCTCTGATTGTCTTGTTTTGAAATTTATGTCTTGGGGCTGGGGATTTAGCTCAGCAGCATAAGTGCCTGTCTTGCAAGCAGGCAATTGTGGGTTTGATCCCTGGTACCAATAACAAAAAAAAAAAAAAAAAAAAAAAGAAATTTATGTCTCTTACATTGCTTTCTTATGTTTTTTTTTTTGTTTTATTTAAGTTTTACCTCCTTTGAAATAAAAAATAAATGAAAAATAGAGCAAACAAAAGTGTTTACTTCTCAAAATACAAGGAATTCCTCAAGTAATTTCTCTAAGAAAAGGGAGGAGGAGGTTATCTGTGGCTTAACTATGTGGGATTTCTAAAAGTCAGAGATCAGGCTCATAGTGACAGGAATAATGATTCCTAGCAAAATGCTGTATTAGAAGTTTTATAGATGCAAAGTGAAGACCTAAAACAAGCTCTGTTGTGTCAAAGAAATACTTTCTCATTTTTATGAATACTCCTGGGATTAACAGCAATGACCCTGAGTGGGCAGCAGAGAGTAGCAGACTAGTGAGGAAAAGCTTTCCCTTGAAATATTTTATTGAAGTAAAGCACCAATGAATATTTAAGTTGTCAGTTAATACCAAATGAGGGCCTATTTGCCTGCTGGATGGAAACAATAGAATCAAGACCCAAATCAATCTGATCCCCCTTTCAGTTCTAGTTGTCTGTAACTATCATGCAACCATAGCAAATGTAACTTTATCAATGGATAACTGTTTTATTATGCTCATGGACTTGGGGAAACACAAACTCAGATATGGCAGGGCACATATGGTTTATATGTACTCCAGAAGACCAAAGCTTGTGCTCAGAAGACAATGGTCTGACGTAGAGAATATATTTTTGAAATGGTGTCTTCTTCACAAGTTTGCACCTTGATGAAATACCTAGAAGACCAGTTGGTCTCAACTAAATGATCACTTAGAATTCTTATGAATGGTTTCTCCAGTGTTTCAGCTTCAGGGAGGATGTACCTCTTACACAGAAGGTCAATATGCTAGTGCAGAAGGCCAGAATGGTGTATTTTTTTAATAATCTCTGAAGTAGGAACACACAGTTGCTCTTTCTTTACCGTTGGTTGGCCTGAGGTGAGCATCACTCTAATCAAGAAGAAAGGATATGGAACTTTCCAGTTCCTCACGGAATGTGCCAGAATTTTGTGTCATGTTGAAAGCTACCACATTCCCTAAAGAGATGAAACTGTTGGGATTTTATTTCTTTGAAAGATAGGTATATGTCATCACCGAGTAACATCTAAAAAGACCAAGAATCTGCTGAAGGAGAAAATGAATACCACCAGCATTTCTTTACGGTGCTGAATATCTTTACAGTTTTCAAATCTCGACTTTTGTGCCCTAAACCTCCACAGGTATCAATAATATCCTCAGAGACAAAAGTTTTACTATCTATCTTGAGTCCGAGACATTTAACTTCACTAGTATTTTATTCCCTCATTTGTGCAAAGGGTATAGTGAAATCTCTCTGAAAGTGTTGCTATAAATTTAAAATAATCTCCCCATATGAGTATTAGCATTGTAATAGATGCATAATGTACTTAAAAGTGAGCTTCCTTGTTGAATATGCATTTAGATTTCCCTTGATTGTGGCAGCTGACCAAATGCATATAGGTTGGAACTAATAAGAGAATAATGTCTTTTAAAGGAGATGGACTTTACAAATTCCTTGAGGCAGAAGAAAGAGGAAAGTATTTCACAGTATCAGTTTCCAATGATATACTAGAATTTCCAGGAAATCTTGTAAAAAAATACATATTCATGAGCTTTCATCCTAACCTATTAAATTTGAAGGTCATCATGAGTTGTCCATAACTCTAATTTTTAATGAGTTTTTCATTCATTTTAATACAGCCAGGCTGGCTGGCAACAATCTAAGAGTCACAATCAAATATATTACATTATTCTATAAAAGCTCAACTGGGTTCCAGTTATATATATATATATATATATATATATATATATATATATATATTTCCCCACAAACTTTTGCTGTGATCTGAAACTAACAAGGAGTCAGATAAGCTTCACCAATTTAAGACATGAGTTATGACAGTAACTATCATCATTCTAATTTTGCTTTTAATTAATAAGGAAATTAATTATAAATAATTTTTGTTTATTTTTGGTCAACCTGCTGGCAGTTTGCCTGCCTAATCTCAATGGGTATACTATCCAGGAGCTTGAATATTCTTCCATAGTGTTTTTATAGTTGAATAATTACATGAAAATCAGAATTACTCAATGCATTCTATAGAATTAGAAGCTGACATTATTCTTTTTTTGAAAGTAGTCAACTGTCCAGTCACTTGGTTTTTGTTAAACTATATTAGCCTTCAACCAAATTGTCAATTACAGAACATGTTGCCAATTTTGAGTTCCTTGAAAATTCTTGACAATTTTTCCTTTCATGTTATGGTTTGTATCTAGATGCCCCCTCTTCTCAAAGTCTCCTGCTCTCATAGGTGGGCCTTTCTGAGCTGGCTGGATCTAGTCTGGGATATTGGAACTATTGGTACATGGTGCTTAATTAGTATAGGGATTACAATTAGAATAGTTTGGGTGTGGATACTGGAAGTCCCACCCTGGGTGTGGGTGCCACCAATGAATGGAATTGTAGCCAGGATGGACTATAGAGGAAACAGAGAAGGCAGGCTTGCAGCTGGTGGTTGCTGCTTGCTGCCTTCCACATGCCATGCTGTGAGCTGCTTTTCCTCTGCAACGTCCCTCTGCTATGCTGTCGTGACTTGCAGCCTGCTCACTGTGGACTGAAAACTACAAATTGTGAGCTCAGAAAAGCATTTCCTTCTTTGAGTGTTGAGTATTTTGTCTCATCAAGGAGAAAAAGTAACTAAGGCATTCCAATTCTACCTGCCAATGGTAAAAATTATCCCCAGTTTCACAAAACCCAAAAATAAATGACAGAGAAGCAGAAAGAAAATATTAGATTCAAAAAATGTGTTGAAAAGCAATTTATAGACTTTCCTATAAATATGAAAGACTTTTAGACACATCTACTCTCCAATTTAAATAAATTTAACAGCTTCTCAAAAATGTGTCTGCATCAGAGCTGTTGTCAACAACAATTTTATTCAAAAAGAGATTAGTGAGAAACCATATGAAAAGGTTTTCTGGGACTACAAACAGCTGAGCCTTTTGATCCATGTAATGATAATACAATATATTTCTCTTCAGAAATACAGACAATTAGTATTGTATCAAGGAAAACAGTTTTAAGTTTTAGTATCTTCCATCTATTTAAAACAAGGTGAAAAATATCACAGTTTTGCTGAAAATCTGCCAATAGAGAAGAATAACTTAGTAACCTAACATGATCTAAAAACAGGTATTTAATAGCTATTTATTCCCATAAAAGAATGTAGACTATTGTATAGCAGTGCATGTATACTAGTGTCTGAATGTTTGTATCTCCACCCCAAATTCATACATTGCAGTGTAAAATCCAATGTCATCATCCTCGGCAGGTATGATGGGAAATGATGCCTTGAGGGTGGGGTCCACATGCTTGGGATTTGTGGTCTTCAAAAACGCATCTCAGAGAGATAGCTCACCTGTTCCACTATGTCACAACAAAGAGAAAAGCCAGCTCTATTTAACAGGCAGCAGGCCTGCATTAGATGCCAAATCTGCCAGCACACTGATCTTGAAATTCTTAGTCTGTAGAAATGTGAGGGGAAAAAAATCCTGTTGTTCATGAGGTACCCAGTTTATGGCATTTTGTTTTAGCAGTTATATTGGAGTAACACGACTGACTTTGTTATATCAATATATCTTAAAATTCTAAGAATGGGCACTAGTTTTGTTACTTTAACAAGGAAAAGAATGAGTTTGTTTTCACTTTTATAAACCTAAAAAAGAAAAACGGTTAAATATACTTACGTAGGTATCTTTCCCCATGTAAGTATACTTGTACAGGGGGAAGAAATTTTTTTTTACAGGCATTTACAGGTTTTTTACAAGACCTCCGGGTACATTAAAAAAATTTATTGGGTCATCCAGGTTTACATTCAGAGCACAACACTCAACTAAAACTGAAAAATATTGTTTAAATTTCTGAGAGCATTTCGCACAATTTTTAAACCATTGTCTAGCACTATTGTGCCCCAAGATATTGAATAGTCATACAAACAAGCAATCATGCTTCAAATTAAATAAAAGAGATTATAGGAAACATCTATTATCATGCAGTAATGGGCACAGGTATTCACTTGGTTGCTATTAGTCTATTGATTAGTTGATTCATTTGTATAAACTACTAGATAAAATAATACTGATATTAGTTTAGAAACTTTATGCAATTTGTGATCATCTTCTGCACTTTTTTTTAAGCAAAGAAACAAAACTACAATTCTCTATCTGACCTGTATCTTTAGCAGTATTTTAGCAGTAGCTCTCAAGTTGAACAACAGACCCAACTTTATCAGATGAACACTTGGAATACTAATCTGGAAAGCAGAAGGACAGTGTATTTGGTTGATATGTTACTTTATATCTAATTCAGTTTTTAATGTACTTCAGAATTTTGTCTTTCATTGCACAAAAATCCTTCATATAAATAACTGCAAACAGTTTTTAAATGGTTTTACATTCTCCCGTTTCAGTTTCCAATTAAATTCTTCTGCTAACTTGGCAAGCAAAGATTTCTACTTTTCAAATCATTTCAAAGGTATAGCTCAGCAACCATGGCAAGTGTGGGGTTGTGAGTTCAAATCCCATTACAGAAAAAAATAAATAAATAGTACTGGGGTTTTAGCTCAGTCGTGTAAGCACCTGCTTGGCAAACATGAGGTTGTAAGTTCCATCCCTGGCACCAAAAAATAAATAAATTAATTAATTAATTAATTAATTAATAAACAAACCACCAAGTCACTAACTTATTAAGATTTAATGAATGCTTGCTTTCTTTAATTAGTTAATAACAAATCCAAAAATGTTCTTTTGGAAACTGAACTTTTTGTTGTTTAAGAAAAACAAAATTATGCTATTTTATGAATCTTGTAAACAAGTCACAAAACTAGTTGCCTTGGTTTGGTCTTACTAGCAAAAATTCAATATGTCAACACAGTCAAATTTATTTTTTCCTTGCAGTTGAAATGCAATATTCAGCCTCAGTTTTTATCACTGACAGTCTATTTTAGTACAAAAGTAGGTGTCTTTGTGACTGATTTTGAGACATTTAAATTATTAACACTAGCAGGAAAATACTATACCATTTTCAGAATTCTAGAGTTTAGATTAACGTTTGAGAGGATCACATAAAGTTCTTCTATTGTTTTAATTTCCAAAGAGTTGTAAAATAGATTTCAGAATAAAAAACACACATAAATCCCAGGTTACAAATAATGTTGTTTGGAAACTGAAATTGAAAGTGAATAATATTTTCACCACAAGAATCCCAAATCAATATTTTTTTATTTCTGAAACATACATTGGAGTTTATAATAATGTCTCATAGACACTTTTGCATCAATTATTTTCAAAGCAGTTATCATTAAATTTTTATACCTCACATGATAGGATATTTTAAAAATGAAAATATTTGCAAAGGTTGTTTCTTTTTTAATAGCTTTTTTTCTAATCTTTTAAGGAATAAACAACCTAGAAAATGACAACAGCAACACATCTGAAAGCTATCACACTGAAAACACCAAGAATTCAAATATTTCTAGTATGATCTGATCCTTCCCATCCACTCTAATACTAGTGTTTGGGACTTTGGACCGACCTAGGTGCTCAGAATTTTATATATATATATATAATATAGATATACTTATATGGTTTTGTGATACTATTATCAGCTTTTGGGTTCTGAACAGATTCTTTCTAGGTTCTTGGAGTCCTGCACAAAGGATTGGAAAAGGCACATTGGAAAAAATAGTGAGGATTTACATTTATTGATCTTGAAATAGAAAAAAAATAAAAATAATAAAATATGCTCTGCAGAGTCAGTGCGGACGAGTGACCACACTGAAACCAGAGGACAATAACAGCAGGTCCTTTTTGCAGCTGGGATTTCTAGATTGCTTCTTGCATAGGCAAAGAAGTTATTTGTCTGGGTTGCTCTATCAGAAATGTACTAGGCTTGACATCAGATTTTAAGTGTCCTAGTGAAAGCCTGGTCGATTTTGTGGCCCAAAAAAGCACTGTTCAGATGGCTCCCACACATGGGATATGGAAACTGTAGTCACCCCAGATACTGGGTACTGAGCACCTCTCTGGGTCCCCATGACTGACAGGCTCTGGGGTTGTTTAACCGGTTTGCCCCAGACCCGGTCTCCAGCTATAACAGGATCTGGACAGGACTGGAACATGTGTTTTTTCCTACCTACCTGTTTCAAAGTGCTACAACGTCACATCGACTGCCTCCTTTCCATATTCTTTTAGAAAAATGCCCCAACTATGTTGTTACAGATTGCTGCACTTTCTTTGTGTATTACAGTGTCACTAGCAAAGTTTTAAGAAAGCATCCTCTGAGAGTATGTCATTCTCTGCAAGTGTGAGGTAGCCCCCTTGCTTTTAACAATGTAAGTGTGAAACTACAGTCAGATCTCAATTTCGTCCACCGAAAACAGTTGACCATGTTGTATTCATGTTGAATGCAAAACTGAACCTTCTTTCACATCATGTATATTTATTAAAATGGTGTGTATTTTTCAAGTGGCATTAAAATGTTGTTAAATACAACAAATGAAAGACCTATGTCAAGAATACATATCTGCAAGTATTTTTGACATATTGAACCACTTTGCGACTTCTCCAGCCTTCATTTCTTTTATCACTTCAGATGACATTAGTTAGGAGATTGGTTAGTAACAGTATTTGACATTTCATGAGTGAAAAATAAATATTGGTTCAGGGAAAGAAAACCCAAAAGGTGAGCAATATGTCCTTAGAGTTATCTTTATAAAAATATAAGCCTATTTTCCAGTAATATTTAGATATCCTTTAGATTTGAAGATATTTACTTTTTGTGCACACAACAAGCAAAGACACTATACAACACAGATGATGTAGCATATGCCCTGATTTCATAAACTTGGACAAATTTTCTTTGCTCACAACCGGTATGATCAGTAAAGACACAGGAAATGGTTGTCTCTAGAGTTTAGATCTCAGTTCATGCTTCCACATGACAGGTTCAAAACCCACCTTCTTTCTTGTCTACTTGAAAGGAATTCCATTAAAACTTTGAGTCAAAAGGAAAAAGATGAGCGATCAACAGACTACAAGCAGCTTTTGACAGCTTCTCCATTTGTATATGCTTTTCAATCAATCTTAAACCAGAGACAAAGCAAATCTCTTTCAGCTTTCAATTTTCCTCTGCCATGATGAGCACCTCTCTGATGTTTACAGTTCACGGATGATTTTTAGTACTTCACTGCTTTCCACATATTTTTCTAACACTTTTAGCAATTTCATTAGCATTGTTTTTTAAGATGACAATTATAGTAAAATGAAATGCTCAAGAAGCAGTTTAAAGCATAAACATAAAAGGAAACATCATCTAATTTTGGAAAACACTATTTTTTTTAATTCTACTTCTTTCTTAAATCTTCATTTATTTACAGCTAAAAAAAAAAGTGCCAAGTAAATTTGGAAAGCATTTAAATTTTGTGCAATCACTTTACAGGAGCAACACTGTCTAGCACATTTTCCGAGAGTGGTATTAGTCTCCCTTACCTGTACACAGACATTCACAGGACATAACTCCACCAAATCATACTGCCCTACAGGTTTAGCCCAAAAGGCTTTCCTTGGATTTATCTATTTCCTTACTCTAATTCATTACCATTCTACAAAATTAATTAAAAGTCCATCTGAACTCTGTCATGTTATTTTTTTTTAATTGAGGTTGATGTTGACAAGGATCTCCTTGTGCTATTTTATGTGTAAAGACTTCATTTTGGGCAGTCTCTTTTGAAATAGAATAAAGTATAACTGTGCTTCAATTTTTCATGAGAATAAATCCTTAGTTTTAAAATGTAGATGTTAAAAACAATATAGATATTAAAAGTTAAAGTATAGATGTTGTGATAACCATTAATGTTAAAAGTAGTGGTTTGTTGATGTTAGAATATATATATATATATGTCAATCATTACATCATTGTCTTGGTAACCCAAGTTGCTCAACAGTCATTGTCTCAAAATATTTTTTTGACATGAAAGTAGGTGGTTGTATAGCAACCAAAAATTAAAAGAAGTTGGTGGTTATCAGTTAGTAAATAATGCCATCATATTTTATACATAATTCATAACCATATGGTCAGACAATTACAATAGCAAGTAAGAGTTTGCTTATTTTCTTCATTTAATTATAACTTCTTTTACCGCTTAGACCACATTTAGAATCAATGTGCCATTTGGGTGCCAGATTTCCTAATATGATTTTTAATTACTAGTGATAGAATGTGTACAAAATATAATATGGAAAAACAAGAGAAGTCTATTAGTACTCACATGAATCTCAGGTCTCAGCCTGATTAATGAACAGCTCCAGGAAATCAATAATGTCATATGGTATTTTTCTCTGCAGGTCTCAATTGTCCTGTGGCAGGTTAGTCATAGCAGGCTGGCTAGAAAACAGGAGATAACCTGTCAATCACAAAGAGCTAGAAGGAAGGCTGAATGACAGGATGTGACCTGTCAATCATGGACATAATCACTGGGTAGAGCAACTTTCAATGGTCCACATCTGAGCCACTGTAAAAGACAGTGGTCATTGACTTCTCTTTCTCTATGATCTTCTTGTTCTGTTTTTTCCTGTTTCTCCAGTGGTCCATATTTCACTCTTCTCTTTTGCCTTCATTCATTGACTTTCTTTCTTTATTTTAAATAAAAATTATGTCTATCTGGTCATTGGTTCTCCCAGTCAATTCTATACAAGGGATAGAAAGAGCCTAGAAGTACCAAACACCACGCCATCTGGCAACACCCTGAAGTTCTCTAAGAATTCTCATTCTTTACAAAACTTGTGCTCATATGACATGATAGTAGACCTGAAAATTGAATTCGATACGTATTCTATTTTTTCCCAATTACAGTACTAAAGGCAATGTTTCAGAAATAAACTATTTTGTCTACCTATTTCTTTCATCTACAATATCCATGAATAATACTGTACTAACCAAGATCCAAACACTCACTCTTCCTTGAGCTTTTAAAATTATTTCTCAATAAATAATGAAGTGCCACTGATGTTTCAGCCATACTTAACAGAGCTGAAATCAATGGAAAGTCTCCCAAATGTCTTTCTTCTCAGATATTTTTGCAGAAAATCAATTAAAGATATTATTTTCAGGAAAAATTATAGATTTTCTTAGTAACAAATTATAATTATTTAAACACACACTTATTTTTCTAATTGTATGGATCACAATAGGAGCCTTTGAATAAACATTGATGAACAAAAAAATCTAAAATTATGAGAATAACTTACATATAAAACTATTTTTAGACATTATTCTTGGATTTTAGAGATAATTTTCACTTTATTAAAGATTAAATAAAAATTATTGATAACTCAGTATGGTACTTTACAATATACCCGCTGGCTTTTCTTAATAGGGAGTTTTCCTAAAATGCCGTATCTTCATTGATATATTACAGCATATCTCACGTATTCTTTTCTGTTGCTTTGAATTGGTGCAAAACTTTGAATGAAGATGCACACTTACAAACTGATTTGTTCTACATGTAATTGTTGGCTTCATTTGGAGACCTTGGTTTCCAGTATTTTTAGCAATGACTTTCATTCACTCAGATACTCACTTGTCAATTATGTTACCTCTACATTTCTTTTTATTATTTAAAGAATTCTATTTGAATCTCTTAAAGTCTTTCTTAGCATCTTTTATGCTTTATTTATTGAAATATAAATATAGTATGAAAAGTGATCAAATAGATGGTGAGCGAAATGCTTATATTAAAAATATTTACTACAGTAAAAGACACATTGCAATAAATTCCCCACAAAATATTTGCTTCAAACACACTTATTCCATGTTTTTTTTTCTGTTGTTTGAAGTCATTCTAGAAGATTTTTTTCTTGAGTCTCTTTATGAGGTCTGATCAAAAATTCAGTGAAAGTTCCTGCCCAGTGCCACCCGACAGAAAAGCAGTCTTGCAAAAACATTACGGTGTGTCTACAATCTAACCTATTCCTTGGGTCTGTCACTGCCCCAACGTCAAAACACTGTGAAGCAATGCAAGACATCAAAGTAGCAATGAGAGCACAGATTAAGACCCTCATGGAAAAGCACTACCAGAACTACTTAAGAGAAGGGCGAGAAGTGGGATAAATGTGTTAAAAATGAGAGGGAGAAATTTGATGGCGCTTAATGGCAATGTGTCTTGCATCTATTTGTTGTATTTTGTTTTTTAAGATGAGGTCTCACTACTTAATTCAGGATGACATTGAACTCACTACCTAAGACAGGCTGGCATTAAACTTGTGGCAAACCTCATGCCTCAGCTTTCTGAGTGCTGGGTTTACATGTATGTACCACTATGCCCAGTATAATGTATTCCTTTTTATTATTTTATTCTAAAGATAATAAAACCAAACAAAATAAAACAGAATAGAGCCAATCAAAACAAAACAGTGAACATGTTATGGGACTTCAAAACAAGATAATAGGAAATCAACAAAAGGCATTATGGTAACCACTGTTGATATTGTTTAAATTTTGAAATGTAAAAATAAATTAAATATAAATAAATTACATAATTACTGTGATATACATACATATCACCTTTTTATCAAAATGTCTATAACATTTTTTGAAATAAAATTCAGTGTTTCAACTTTTAAGGCTCTAAAAGTTGTTGAAATATACTTTTAATAATGTAAATATAAATATGATGCTTATAATAAGCTTGACAATCCTGAGAACATTGTATGATATTGAGTTAAATGTTTATTCCTCATGATTCCATGAGACTATTTTGTTATACATCAGAAAACTAAAAAGTAGAAAATTTCTTATTTGGATCTAGGCAGATCAGATCCAGGTTGCATTTTTGAGTGTTCACATACCAAATAGTAATCAAACAATATCTCAAATATTTAGTAATTGTAAAAAGAATAAATAATATTCCTAAGGAAATAATTCATTGGGTTTGGTAAAAATTGTGAAGATATAGGATTCAAACTCTGACTCTAAAATCTGAAGTCTTATTATCTAGGTTATATTTTAACTGCATGTAGTAATAATATTTATTTTGTCACTAAGATTATCTTTGTATATACTGGCTTTAGCATACCTAATCTTCTCTTTCATCCTGTGAATTAGTTTAGAAATATTATAAAAGTTATTAGTGATGTGGAATATGAAAAAATGTCAAATCATGGCTAATGGAATGATACTGAGTGTCTGTTGAAGTGCATTTAAAGAACAAATGTTCAACTTGCTGTCATCTTCCCTCCGGCCTCTTCTGCTAAGAGCCTTGTCCTCTAAGTCACTGACTATTGTAAAACAGGTTGTCTGTAAAGAAAGAAAAACTAAACATTTCATAGCTAATAACTCGATTGCTATTTCGTGCCTAATTAATGTATGGTTTAAGATTAGTATAGAATGACCACACAAAAATATGAAATTCTACTTCCTAGACCTTGTAAATATTGTGTAATTTTCATAGACAATGAGGTGGGAGAAGTTGATGGAAGAGGCAGTCAGACCTGTGAATCAGTGGCATTAAAGCCAGAGAATAACAGAAATGACTGGAAGCTGTAAGAGCCAGGAGAACAAACTTTCCTAAAGTCTCTGTGTAGGAATGTGGTCCAATAACAGCTTGATTCTGGACTTCTAACCTACACCACAGAGAGAAAGGAAATTTAAGTTCTTCTAAAACTCCAAGATGGTGGTAGTTTATTTCAATAGCCTCAGAGAGTTAACAGAGTGGTTCAGCTCTCACCTAAATGGCTGGAAAGAATGAAAGAAATAAGGCATGGCAGGCACCAGTAAAGGTCGATATTAAGGTAGATTTTCAAATGGAGCTTCTCTGAGTTTCTATTTGGGGTTGACTTTCTGTATATTTCTTTTGTATTTCACCTAAAACATATGGTGATAATTCCCCAGATATCTTACTATGAAATCTCACCTCAGAAGTGCTTGCAAAGGAGGTGGCTGAAAACCAACATATAAAAGAGAAAGTGGATTCCGATGCTGGTCTGACAGAAAATAAGCTGAGTTTCATTAAGGTCTTCTAACAGGCAAGATAAGAACTTGAGGAAAAAGATAATGAATTTCCTTTATCTGAAAATAGCTTTCATATTTCACTTTTTTCTCTTATGTTTACATTTCCCTTAGGGACAGCCAGTTAATAAACACAGACTAAAAACTCTTAATGCAGTTCTGTAAACTCTTCAAGCTTTTTTTTTTTTTTTTTCCAGGACAGTTGAATTCAGGTTTAACTCTTTCCCTGTCCCAATAAATTTCAGTATTGTCTTCCTTCCCTGTTTAACATTGTCTGGTACAAATTTTGCCCTACAATAATATAAAAAGAAATCACATAGTTGATGTTTACAGGAGTGCAATTATTTTATTACAATCAATAAAGATAATAGTTGAATTTTTAATTTTATAATGTATAATTTTAAAATTCATAGTTTTAAAATTTTACTGAGCGAAAGTATTTTCATCTTGCCTTAAAAGTCTCACTGGTTTTGGTTCTGTCTGGGCTTTTAAAATTATTTTAAATTATTCATTTATTCCTCTTGGTATAATTATAATTTTATTTCATTGATTGATTAATTTAAAAAAAAATTCCTGTTTCAGACTAGTCAGTTTGACACTTTGTTTAGCCATTTAACACTGAACAATACTTTTTACCTTTCAATGGTAGGCACGAACTAGGTTTGACAATTATCTAGGTTTAAATCCATGTCATTGTCCAGTTAAATAAGGGTGATTGCCAAATATATGTATTAATAGTTTACATTGCAGGGATATGAATTTTTAAAATTTTGCAGAGGTGATATTTGTATCTATCCATCTATTCATAATCAGGCTTCTTTAAAAAGCATATTTAAAATAGATACACAGAGAATAAAGGAACACTGCCTTCTCAAAGGACAGCATTAAAGATAACATAGCCTCAGGGTCCTCCTGGAAGACAGAGCTTCCCTTACCTGTGTTTCAATGACTTTCCCATGCTCACTTGGTTAATGAGTTCTCTGGTCATCTGCTACAATCCTATTATATTGTAATTTTTCCTCTCATTGCATCACATTTTCATTTTGATTTCTTTAAAAATCAGTTTGCTGACTCATCACTTCACTAATCTTTAATCTTTTGGTTGTACTAATATTTTTTACACTGCTTTGACCCATACGACAACAAATTAATGCAACCTTTGTCTCAAACCATTTTTCACAATGTCCTGAACAATTGAAGACTACAGTGTTTTGTGATTAAAAAACAGCTACCATGTTTCATCCCAAGGCAACTAAATTTCTGTGATGATTCAGATAATACTTGCTTATGTGACTTGTGCTCAGTTTGTAATTGTGGTTGAGTATAATGAGGTATTTGCATGAGAGAGCTGGATAGGGGGTTGCTGTGCCCAGAGGCTGATGTGTGGAGGCACTTACTCCTCTGCAAGCTTTTGCCTGCAGAAAATACCAATGAGGGCATTCCCTTCAGCAGCAGAAAAGAAACTGCAGGGAATATTGTTGATGCGATTTTATTTTAAGACAATGGCAATCAAGACGTCAGTCAAGATTAATCATTATCATGATTGTCATCTTCAATCTATTTCTGTTTCCACTGTTCTAAAAATAGTTCTAGAGAAAGTATATATATATATATATATATATATATATATATGCATATTTTTATATATTTATTTCTGAAAATTATGTTCAATGCCCGTAGGTCTGCAAATAAAATAAGATCAAATTCAACATTATGATCATACTTATAAATTATAACTTAATACATACTCAGCAAGCAGTACAACTGAGCTTTAGTTTCTTCAATAGAGAGTATAAAGATGTCCTGTTTAAATCACTGAGTTTGTGACCTAGTAATACAGTACATCTAAGACAGCACATACTATGGACACAGCTTAAGCTTAAGTACTGGTATCAATATGAACACTAATTTCTGTAACAGTTAGATCAGACAAATTCTTATAAATTAAAAGTATGGTTAGTCATGTTTCAAACAAAGGAGACACAGAGACAGGCATATACCTCAAGTGGCACAGAGCCTGCCTGACAAGCACAAGGCCATGAATTTCATCCCGTGTTCAAAAGCAAACAGACATACAAACAAAAAAGGTGAATTGTCACCAGCTTCAAAAAGTACAGATTACAACTCAAGTCTGAAAGTATCCATTGAAAATCATGTTATTCTCTGTATGTTAGAAGATCTATTTCAATATAGATAGGGTAACTTAGCTAGAGTAGAGAAAAATTCTTCAGAAGTGTTACTTTGTTCTGATAAACCTTAATGACTTTTATCATACATATGATATGAATCACATGTTCATATATGTATGTGTAAATGTGTGAGTGTGTCTTAGCATGTGTACCATTACTTCATCCAAATGTCTTAGACTTGGAAAGACTCAATAGTTTATCCAGCATATATCTGTGTAGGAAGTTTCAGAATACATTCACAGCATTAAATTAATTCACATGTCTTCTCTTTCATTTTGGTTCTGGGGATTAAACCGAATGTTTTATATTGTGCTACATCTCCAGCACTTTCATTTTTTTTTGAAGGTTGGGTGCCAGGGATCAAACTCACGACTTTGTACTTATCAGGCAAGCTTGTGAGCCGCTGATCTAAATCCTCAGCCTCCCAGCACTTTTTTTATAGTTTATTTTGAAACAAGTTCTTGCTAAGTGTTATGGTTTGATAACTAGTGGTCAACTTAACGCCAGCTGGATTACATCAGCATGCATTGAGAGAAGATGCTCCACCTGAGAAGGGTTGCCAGGATAAATAGGTGGAGAAGAAGAGAGGTGTGTGGAGAGGGATTGAGGCGTTATGGAGGCATTGTTAGTTCGCCTACAAGTTGCTGTCTGAGCTGTTGGTTCTGGAGAAGCTTTGGTCTTCACATCGAGCATTGCTTCCTGGCTCCGGAGGGGAAGACATGTGATGCCTGGTCTCCAGGGTGAACTCCTCACGCTGCTTCCTGGCGCGTTCCTGACTGTGCTTGTCATCAGAGGAGCTCGGGGCCTCTGTGTCGCTGAGGACAGTTGTGGTTCCTTTCAGGACAGCCCCGTTCTTTGTTGTGAGTGTGACTTCTCAGCTCCAGTGTAGAACCCTCATCCCATTAGCACAGCTCCTTCATCCTGCTGGCATAGACTTTCTGGTTTCCACCGCTGACCCTTGGGTCTTGCCGGCACGAATCCGTAAAAGAGACTGGCATGAGTCTTCTTGTGGGCTCTGGACTTCCAGTTGGACTCGTGGAGACGCTGTCCTGAGCTCTGGGTTTTTATCTGGACTCATGTGGGACATTGTCATGGGGTTTAGACTCTTGACTAAATAATCTATGTTGTTGGTGTTGCGGATAGATTTCCGGCATTCTCCTGTGTTAACTTCCAGTGACCATTATAAAAATATTATAAACTCCATGTCCTGATCTGAATTGTTCTCTGTGTGCAACCCCTGACAACAACACTAAGTATTCATTTGCTCGGGTTTTGGGATGAATACATGGTCCTCTTGCCTAGATCTCCTGTATAAAACTGTATTTTAAATCTTGTTACACAATGGTACATCTCCCAGTAGTACATTTTGGAATGCCATAGACAGTGAATGATAATCAAAATTTTTCTGTTCATATTCTTGTTCCTTCAATTTTTCTAGGTAACATATATGAATTACATATACAAAATAAAAAATACGATCTTTGGCATAAATGGTTTCATTTCCAATAAGATTATTTACTAGATCCCTGTATCACAGGCTTCTTCTTGTGTCACCCTATCCTGATACATTAAGATCTCTGATTGGTTCATAAATTACATCTGAGTTCAAGAGAGTTGCTCAGAACTTGGAAGTGGGCTCCACCTGGTAGTGGTTGTTTACAAAATAATTAAAAGGGTTAAGGAACATGGATCAACTAAGAAGAAATTTTTGCCTTACCTGGATTGAAAAACTAAAATGTTTCCCTCTCACGTCACATATGACAGTACTGAAGTCTAGGATTCCACAAATGGTTTGAGGGCACATAATGAGAGTCTGTTCCAGGAGTTTCGGGATACGAGCTGCTTTGATACTATTAGATCCAGAACAGTTCGGCTTCACTTGGGAGTTCTAAGAGAGCAAGGCTTTCTTTCTTTCACTTATCAGAAACCTTGAGGAGGCTGGCCAGTTGCTCTCCTGTTACACTGTTCTTTTGTTATTGGTGCTGTTCTTAACTAGGTTGCTATTTTTTTGTTTGTTTGTTTTAATCGGTGCATAATTATCACATTCTTTCTAGGAAATTTGTACCTGGATGTGATACATCCTGCTTTTGCTTTTTTCCTCATTCCTCTCTCCTTTCCTCACTCCTTTTCCTCTCTTTATTTGCAAAAGCTTTGTTTCCATGTTTTCCTTTGCTCTTTTTCATGCCTTTGCTTCTTTCCCCTCTTTCCTTGTTTCCCTTTACATTTGAATATTTTCTTCCTGTCTCTTAACCTCTGTTATAAATTTTGGTCCTTGTTTACACTTTTAGTTTCTCACACCAGAGAAATAATGTGATATTTACATATGTGTGACAGATTTATTTAGTTGAGAATAAGATTTCAAAGTGTATCCAATTACCCAGAAATGTCTCAAACTTGTTTTTCTTTATGACTCAGTAGTGCCATTTCATAAAAGAACCACATCTTTTTTTATCCATTCATCAGTTGATGGGCATTTGAGACACTTCTAAGATTTAGCTCTTGCAAACGTTGCTACTGTACACATAGAATTTCATGTTCATGTTGTACAAGGCATTTAAATCAAATGGGATCTCAGTTTTTGATTATTTGTGATATTTCCTGTGCAATCAACACTTTTTTGTTCATAAAGTCTTTACTTACACCAATGTCTTCAAGACATATCTATACTTCATTTGCAGAACTTAGTGTTTCTGTTTTAATATTTAGATCTTTGAAGCATTTTTGTTTAGTGCATGGTTTATGATGAGAGTCTAGTTTTAATCTTTGACATGTGAAAAGCCAGTTTTCCCAGCAACATTTATTAAAGAGCCTATCCTATTCCAAGGAAGGTATTTAGCACCTTTGTGACTGGCTGAGTATGTTTAGAAATGTTTCTGCACTTTTCAAACTGTAGCACTTATCCCTGGGTCTTCCCCCCTCCCCATATTGTGGTTTTTTTTTTTTTGTTTTTTGTTTTTTTTCAAAATCACAGTAGCTTCATAGTATAATTTCACATCAGGCATTATGATGTCCCTGTTTGCCTTTGTTGCCTCAAATTGCTTTCCATTCTAGGTCTCTTCAGGTTCAAAATGAATTTTAGAATTTTTTTTCTCTAATTCTGTGAGATATGTTTTTGACATTTTGATTGATATTGCATTAAATCTGTATAATAATCTTCAGGTTATGGCCATTTTCACTATATTGGCTCTTCCTAACCAAGAATAAGTGATAGTTTTCCATTTTCTAAGACCCTCTTTAACCTACATTTTCATAATATTGAAGTTTTCAATGTAAAGTTTTTTTTTCTGTTTTCCTTATAATTTTTCTGAGAATTTTAATTTTTTATGCTTTGTTTTCTCTCAGTGTGTGGTTATTTGTGTACAGGAATGCTACTGAATTTTAAATGGTGACTTTGTATAGAGCTCTTGACTGAATTTGGGTATTAAATCTAGAAGTGTTTTAGTGGTCTTCTATATAGAGAATCATGTTATTCATAGATAAACAAAATTTAACTTCTTTTTGTAATCTTACTATTTTATTTCTTTCTTTTGTCTAATTGCCCTACCTAATATCTCCAGAATTTGAATAAATTTGATGACAGTGGGCATCTTTGTCTTTTCCAGATTAGTATGAAATTTTGTTTTTGACCATTTGTATGATGTTGTCTGTTGGTTTATCATAAATAGATTTTAGTAGATTGAAATTAAATATCATTTATTCTAATATTCTGTAGTTTTTCTTATCATGAATTGATGTTACCATGAATGTATGATTTGTCAAATACTTTTTTGTATCAGTTGAGATGAACATATGCTTTCTTTCTTTTTGACTTTGATAATATGGTGTATTACATTTATTGATTCTCATATTTTGAATCATCCTGAATCCATGATGTGAATTTTACTTGGTCGTGGTATATATTCTTCTTGATGAATCCCTTCATTTTTTTTTTTTTTTTTTTTTTTTTTTTTTTGTTGGTCAGTTTTATATAGAGGATTTTGGGTCTGTGTTTATTAAGGCTATTGGCATGTGATTCTCTTTTTTTGGCTGAATCTCTCTCTAATTTTGGTATCAGGATAATACTTGCTTACAGGAACGAATTTGGGTATATTGCTTAAATTTCTACTTCATTAAAGAGTTCGAGAAGTAGTGACATTTGATGTTTCTCTAATTCCTATCCATTAGGGCTTGGTTTTTCTTAGTAGGTTTTTAACTAAAAGTTCAATTTTAGTGACAACATTGGTTAACTTAGAATTTGTACATCTCAATTTTGCTTTGATACTTCATATGTTCTAGGAATCTGTCCATTTTTTCTTTGTATTTCACATCTGAGTACAGGTTCTTGATGTAGGTATTGAAGATATTCTGTGTTTCTGCAGGACCTTTTGTGCTTTCAACTTTTCATGCATGAATTTGGTTTTTTCATTCCTTGTTTTGATAAGGTTAGCTTAAGTTTGTGAAAATTGTTTAACATTTAAAAGAACTAATTTTTGACTTTATTCTTTATATTGTTTTCTTAGTCTCAATTACATTAATTTCTCCTCTGATCATTATATATTCCTCTCTCACTGTTATGGTTTGATAACTAGTGGTCAACTTAACGCCAGCTGGATTACATCAGCATGCATTGAGAGAAGATGCTCCACCTGGGAAGGGTTGCCAGGATAAATAGGTGGAGAAGAAGAGAGGTGTTGAGAGGGATTGAGGCATTATGGAGGCATTGTTAGTTCGCCTACAAGTTGCTGTCTGAGCTGTTGGTTCTCCTGGAGAAGCTTGGGTCTTCACATCGAGCATTGCTTCCTGGCTCCGGAGGGGAAGACATGTGATGCCTGGTCTCCAGGGTGAACTCCTCACGCTGCTTCCTGGCACGTTCCTGACTGTGCTTGTCGTAGGAGGAGCTCAGGGCCTCTGTGTCGCTGAGGACAGCTGTGGTGCCTTTCAGGACAGCCCCGCTCTTTGTTGTGAGTGTGACTTCTCAGCTCCAGTGTAGAACACTCATCTCACTAGCACAGCTCCTTCATCCTGCTGGCATAGACTTTCTGGCTTCCACCGCTGACCCTTGGGTCTTCCCGGCACGAATCTGTAAAAGAGACTGGCGTGAGTCCTTCTTGTGGGCTCTGGACTTCCAGTTGGACTCGTGGAGGCGTTGTTCTGAGCTCTGGGTTTTTATCTGGACTCATGTGGGACTTGCCATGGGGTTTAGACTCTTGACTAAATAGTCTATGTCTTGCTGTTGTGGATGGATTTCCTGCATCTTCCTGTGTTAACTTTCAGTGACCATTATAAAAATATAAACTCCATGTCCTGACCTGAATTGTTCTCTGTGTGCAACCCCTGACTACAACACTCATAGATGCTTTCTACTAGACTTTTCTTTTTGTGGAAACTTGAGGATTACCATTAAGTTGTGTGTTTGAGCGTGCTCTGTTTTTAAGATACGAAAATTCACTGCTTGAAATTTCCCTCACAGGAGAAATTTCATTGTGTTTCACAAGTTCTGTTTTTTTTTTTTTTCTTTTTTTTTCATTATTAAATTGTAGAAACTGTCTATTTTCTTGTTTAATTTCACTTGTGACTCATTGGTTGTTTAGAAATGTGTTATTTAATTTCCATGTTGTTATGAAGATTTTCTGGTTTCTTTTGCCATTGATTTCCAATTTGCTTGCCCTATCATCTAATAATACGCATGGGATAATTTCATTTCCTTTGCATTTCTTTAATGCATGTTCTATAAGGTAGTATATGGTATAATCTGGAGAACATCTTGTGTGCAGCTGAGAAGAACATATATTCAGATCTCTCTGTAGATATCTATTAAGTATATTTGTTCCAAAGTTTGGTTAGGTTCTGATATTTATTTATTTTTTCTGGTGGACTGGTTGACTTTGTCTGTTTGTGATAGTGGGGTATGGCATACACCAATTACAACTGTAATAGTGCTTATTTGACTTGTTTATTAATATTTGTTTTATATAGTTGAGTTTGCGAGTTATATATATATATATATATATATATATATATATATATATTAATTATCCCTTCCTCTTAGAGTTTTTCCTAAACAAGTGTATAATGACCTTCTTAATCCCCCTTAGTCTTGGCTTGACACTCATTTTATCTGCAAACAGAATAACTACTCCTATTTTTTCCTGTATTCCTTTTGCATGAGGTAATTTTTTTTTCTTTTTCCATAAATTAACATTCAGTTCTATTCTTGTGTTGAATTTCTGGAATCTTTACTAATTTATGACTTCGTGTATATTTTTATTTAATCTTGGTTATTGAAATTCTATATACCTCACTTTACCAGATGTCAAATTCTCTTTCCATGCATGGGAGTCTTTTTGCCACTACTTCTGTGAACTTTCTTTGTTTATTTCTTATTTCATTTGTGCTGCCTCATGCTTTTTCCCTGACTCAGATCAATCTTATGACATCATTTGTTACATCATATAGCAGGTATTGGATTGATTTTTCATAAGCCTTTGATATTTTTTGGAAATCTTTGTTTTCCTGGTCACTAGCTATAATCCTGTCCTTAATATCTGATACTCTGTTCTCACATGGGATCATTCTGCTGCATATACTTTCAATGGAGTTTTAAATTTTAATATACCTGCTTGAATCTATTTCATGGATTCTATTTCTTTCCCATTTTGGGTGTTTATGACCTAAGTTTTTGAAGCTCCTCTACTGTTTTATCTTTATTTGCTCTGGAGTCACTAACCATATCTTGCATTATAGTCACCAACTCTGTATCTTAGAGATATTTGTGATTTGATTATTTATAGAACTTCATTCATTTGCTTCATTATTTCTATTGTTACCACTTCAGAGTCCAGATGGTTAGCTTTTAAATTACCTTCTATTACTTTCTGGGTTTGCCTTTGTTGAAATGAAAGTCTAGGGTTGAATCTCAATTAAGTTTCTTCTCATTTTCTATTTTAATTTTTAGTTTAATTCTTGGGTTGTAAATTGCTTATGATAGGTAGCATTGTTGGTAGTATTTGAAGCCCTTAGAAAATTATTACTTCTCCAAGATGTATTTCAAGTGTAGCTGTTTTTTTGAGTTGTTGAAAGATCCTGTATCTTCAAATACCAGGGAATTAAAGGGTGCTGCCTATTAGCTCTAAACCCTGGTTCTTTGTCACTGGCTTATTGTTGTTTTTTATTACCCTTAGGCAATCTCAGACTTACCATTCCAGGAAGAACAACTGATTTGAACAATTATGTCACCTTGACTAAAGTAGTACAGTCAGAAATAACAATGGCATCAAACATGGTTTAGAAAATGAGAAATTGTGTTAACTATGAATTTACCAACTTATCAGTACAAAGTATATGTTTGGTCATATAACAAAATCTTTTAAAAAATCAGAAAATTGTATATGGTAAATATACCCTCATATGGTGATATTAACCTCATGAAAGAAATACAAACGATGTTAAAGGGGAAATTGAGAAATAGAATAGGTAAAGATTAGAAGGAACCCTGGAGAACAAAAGGAGATTACACAAAGTTTGGGAAACTAGTGAAGAAAACAGGAGGAAAAAGGAGAAAGAAGTTATACAAAAGAACAGAATAACAACAAGAAAACTAGAAACAATGTTCACATTCATATAAAAACAAGAACAAACAATAGAGAGAAAGAAAACAAACTAAAATTTAAAAAAAGAAAGAAGTAAAGGAGAAAATAGTGTCCACTTCAGGATGTGTCTCTGGTGTCACTGGTAGACAGAGTGAGCAGACAGAGAACAGATTTGTGTTTATTAGTCTCACAAAGCCAGTCATGGTTTTGAGGGGTAGTGGATAATTCCAGCAAGCCTACACCTTTAATACCACTGAAGTTCAGGCCAGTTTCTGATTGTGAAGCTGGAACCCACTTTGTTCAGCTTGCAAAATCTGCCTCATCTTTACATTGATTGCTGCTATGTGAAGCCAGCCTTCAACTACTTTGAGTTGTGAGCTCAGTCAGCCCATCTCCAAGATGAATAATAGCCAATTGCCTTCTCTCGGGGGACAGCTGGAGCCAAATAACTCACCAGCTCCTGCAGTCTGTGGTGTCCACTCTCTGTTCTTTCTGCAGATTTCTCTGTTTAGGCATCTTGGGTTTCTAGGTTAGTTCCTGCGCATCTTCAGGTTCGAGCCATCTCTCCTATGCAGTGAGTCGGGGATCAGTGAGAAAGCAACACTTGCTATTGTCTTCTGCTTTGAAGCTGTTCTCTTGCTGTCACTGTAGGTTTCAACTCTTGCTTCAGATGCTTACTGGGTCCCATTAACCAGCTTCCCTCCTTGTTTGTTTCCTTAAATTTGCTATCTTCCTACATCTGGACACCAAATCTTGGAGAGAGTGTTTCTCTACTGGTCACCACTTTGCCATCTTCCCAGAAGTTCCAGTACATTGTTCTTAAAGTTTCCTCAGACTTAATTTAATTAGCATACATCAGACATCTGCATATATCATAAACGCAGAAATATACGTATCTTGTGTTACTGCATGTCCCCAAACTCTATCACAATGCTAAGCACTGATGATATGTACACCACTTGAATGAATGAATAAAATTTACAGTATGCTTTTCTAAACACTGATGAGCCCTCTCCCAACTTTAGATCACATTAAACTAAATGGTTGTAGAACAAGAGATATAGGCTCTGTAAATATACAAGTCAGATTGAATGACTAAAAATCTGTGATCAAAAATAGAATAGGTTGATAATGAAAAGAAGTGCTAGCTAGAGCAGATGTGAAGCTGATGAACATAAATCAAAACAGTTTGGGGTAAATCAGTCCTGTGGGTGATTTAGATGTAGAACAGATGTGTTCAAAAGAGAGGGAACTTCCATCAGTTCACTACATTTTTACTGAGTAGTGATGCAGTGCAATGCTGTTTAGGATACTATTAGCATAATGTATTAAATTCCAGGAAATGGAAAGGGCATGATCATGATAATTTTTCATGAACTGAGAGTCATCAGATTGGATAAAATCTTGTGTTCTTCAGAGAAAAATAAGATGAGGAATGAGAGATTTAACTGCAGACATACGGAAGCGCACATTCTTTAGATATATAGGTCAATAAGATCACTTCAAGCTTGTCAAATCCCTATAAGATTTGCTACTAAATCTTTCTAATTAATGTGTCCATGCATTTATAATTATAAACCCAATATTCTAAAAAAACAACTGCGATCGTCCCTTAAATTTTTGTTCTAAATTAAATTTCAAATGAAATCAAATAATAATTTTCTATTAATTGTTCTTTGGTAATTTATTCACAGGAATTTCCACTTGTTGCATTTGAGTTATCTGTTGTCTTTAAAATACAAAATTGAGCCATGTAGTTATACTTACTGAGACTTTCAGAGTATTCAGAGTATTTAATAAGTGTGGAATTGTCAAAATTAGATGCATAGATGTGTAGTGTTACAATTTCTTAGAATCCTTTATGGAAATGTTCACCTCAGATACCAACTTTTATGCTCTAATTGTTTAACACTCTGAATTAGATTCTATATCATGATCCTAGGGTACATGCTTCCTCCATGGAATATACAAGTTTATGTTTAAGTTCTTGGCTTATTTCTCAATGGAGTTTCTTTTTAGAAGATAACATCTATGATTCCTTTGTTAAAAACTAGAAAAAATAGATTCAACCAATAATTGAGAGTTGACTGAATTAATAAACGTATTCCAAAATAATCTTTGAGATAATATATGGTCTATTTTAGAGTGTCCCATGCTCAGCTGAGAAGAATATGTATTCTGTTGTGGTTGGGTGGAACAACCCATCCACAGTATGCTAAGTCAGTAGATGTCTGTAAACATCCACTAAGTCCAATTGCAAACAGGTATGATTTAGTTCTATTATTTCTTTGCTAACATTTTGTATAGTTGATCTATTGCTTTGTGAAAATGGGATGTTAAGGTCCCCTGTTATAATTGTGTTCTCTTGTATTTGGGTGTACATGTCCATTAGTATTTGTCTTATATAGTTGGGTGCTATTGTATTTGGTGCATATATATTTATAATTGTAAGTTCTTCCTCTTGAATTTCTCCATTAATGAGTATGTAGTTATCTTCTTTGCCTCTTTTAATCATTTTAGGTTTAAAGTTCATGTTGTCTGAAAATAGACTAGTTACCTCTCCTTTTTTCCTGGGTTTCTGTTGCATGGAATACTGTTTTCCATCCTTTGACTTTTAATCTATGAGTTTCCTTTTGGGTCAGATGTGTTTCTTTGATACAGCATATTGTGGGATCATATTTCTTGATCCATTCTGTCAAGTTATTTCTTTTGATAGGTGAATTGAGGCCATTTATATTTATGGATATGTACTGTCTTGACTTTGCCATGTTATGCTCCAGTTGTTTGCTATCTGCTTTTCCCCTTTCTTTAGTTATTTATCCTGCCTAGTGATTTCTTTTTGTTTCTTTCTGTTGCTGTTCTGGAGATTGTGGTCATTTTTATCTCTATCTAGTATGTCTTTCAATACTGTTCCTCAGGTTGGTTTGGTGACATGAATTTCTGCAGGTGTTCTTTGTCATGGAAGTTTCTTGTTTCTCCATTAAATTTGAATGAAATTTTTTCTGGATACATCAGTCTTGGTTAGAAGTTTGTGTCTTTCATAGCTTGAAATACCTCACTTCAAGCTTGTCTTGACTTGAGAGTTTGTGTTGAAAATTCTGCTGTGATTCTAATGGGCTTTCCTTGATAGGTGAGTGGTGTCATTTCTTTAGCAGCTTTTAATATTCTGTTTTTATGTTGTATGTCTTAGATCTTAATTACCGTATGTCTGGGTGGAGATTTATGTTGGTTGTGACTACTTAGCATTCTATGTGCCTCACTTATCTGCAAAACAGATTTTTTCCCTGTTTGCAAAATTTTCTGCTATTATTTCTATGAAGTTTCCCTATATCATTTGCATTGACTATTGCATCTTCCCTGAAAACTTTCAATCTTATATTGTTTCTCTTGACATCATCTTGGAGCTGCTGGATTGTCATTTCATGCTGCTTTGTTATTTTCAAAAGTTCTACTTTTTCATGATCGCTTACTGTGATCCTGTCCTCAAGGTCTGAAATTCTATCCTCAGCTTCATTTAAATGGCTTTTCTAGCTTTAAATAGAATTCTTTGTTTCTTGGATGTCTCTTTGAGTCTGTTTCATGAATTCTGCTTGCTTTCTATATTGTTCATTCCAGGTTTCAATCAGTTTCCCATGTTCCTGTACTTTTTTCTCTATTTCTTCTCTAGTTGTGCTGAGCAACTTCTTTATTAAGGTTGTTATTTCTGTCTTTACATGAAAGATTACTTCTAATTTGATTTCCTCTATAGCCTCATGGAGTTGTTTTTTATTTCACTTACTATCATTTCAGAAACTTCTAGTGTGTTACTTTTATAGTCCTATATTTCAGTGTCTCCTATACTTACTCCTGATGGGCTAGATGTTTGAGATTGCATTTTGCTTTTTCGTTTTTCCATTTTCTCTTTTCAGGAAATATTCCCTTTCAATCTCACTACCGTCAAATTGTTGGTAGTGTGCATCATGGAGTCCTAATGTAAGGTTGATGTTTGCCCATATTCCTGACAAGCCTAGGAATATTTATAGAAATCAACTTCAGCTCTTGCTATCACTATGTCTTCAGGTTATTCAGAGTCACCAGATTTCTGTTTATAGTGTTTGTCTTGGTTGGTATACTACTGTGTCTCTGGGTATCTTATATGCCCTTTTAATTTTCTTCAGCTTGGGGAGGCCTTATTGGCACCCTCCTCAATCTCCCTGATATGCTCTATGTGAAGGAAAGACTCACCAACCTACTTGCCAACTTTGCCAATGGGCTACTTCTGGAGGGGGATTTGCTATTGCTCCTGTTTACCCACTGAATGTGGCAAACTCTATTTCTATTTTATGGGCAAACTCACCTCACTGATGGAAGCCTGCTGAGTTCTTCTGTTTGAATGACGGGTTACTGGGTCCCCCCACATACAGCACAGTTAATCCACTGCAATCCAAGGTTCTAGGGTGAGGTGTGAGCCAAAGATCAAAAGCAACACTAGGTCCACAAGGTGGGGGGTCCCCAGTGGCAGCGGTGGGACTGCAGGAGCATTCCTCATGGGCTGAAGTTCCTTGGTCCTAATATGGGTGGCTGGGACTGTGAACCAGGAGAGGCCTAGTTCTGGCCAAGCCCACCCACACCACTGGCTAGTGTTCCTGGGTCCTGCCAGGTGGTCTTCCAGGAATGTAGGGCTTGCAAGAAGGACCTGGGTCCATCCCGGCCCCCTATTAGCCACTGACTGGAGTTCCTGCACCACTAAGTTGGTCTGCCAGGATAGCTGGGGTCACGGGAGGGG
Source organism: Cavia porcellus (assembly GCF_034190915.1). Taxonomy (NCBI): domain Eukaryota; kingdom Metazoa; phylum Chordata; class Mammalia; order Rodentia; family Caviidae; genus Cavia; species Cavia porcellus. Next base: position 37,109,891 of record NW_026947500.1, on the reverse strand, counting down.
CCTGGGTCTAGCGCAGCCCATGCTTGCTGCTGGTTGGAGTACTAGGGTCCTGCGAAGTAGTCTCCCAAAATAATCTTTGACTATGTTGATATTCCTCTGATAGTATCTTTTTATTGAAGTTAAAAAGTTTCTGCATTGCTGCCTTATTTTAAAATGTACACAATGTAGTTCCCAGAGTAACTCTTTAAGTACATGTTGAAAGTATATTAATTTTAAGTTATAATGTATCCCTAATCAGAAAGACAGATCCCTTATGAAAACATATAGAGATACAACAATAAAGAATCAAATATGAATGTTGGGCCATGTTTTTCTAGTTTGGACAAATTAAGTGAAAACCTTCTGATAAGTAAAAAACATCCTGGTAAGTATAAGGAAGAGAATTCCTTTAGGAGTTATTTAAAACAGTTTGAAAATATAAATTTGTCAGTTTCACTTTTAGACCATGACTGCCTAGGGCTTTCCTACCATAAGAAGTAAAAAATATTTTTTTTTATAATTTTGGTAGTTCTTTGCCTACAAAAAAGATATAGATGCATTTAGATTGAGATTTACAACAAATAGCTCATATCTCCTGTAGCTCCCTAACCCTGAAATTTTACTCAACGTATGACTTTAATTGTGTATCTCTCTTTAAATTCTCTTCAAGGAAAATTCCATTGTCCTATTGTAGACATAAAATTTTAGTCAAACTGGATGATTTCTACCAGAAAATGAACCAATTGGCATTGTGGTTAAAAATGTTCTCTCAAAATATTAATGTTAATAATTTTGATAGAGTGTAATTCTGCACAAAAAAAGCAGAATTCCATATGTTGAAAATTCTAAGTTATTTGAATTCTAAGTTGTATTTAAATTCTAAATTATTTGATATACTGAAATGTAGACTCCTGTGACTTTTGATTTAAAAGTGATATGGATCTTCATTATCACTTTCACAAGAAGGAAGATAAAAAGAAAATCAAATAAAATCATAAGGAGCTGCATAGTTCTTGCTGCTCCACATAGATTGCTAGATGCCTTGAAAAAGTGCAGATTTTACAGGCTGGAAATAGCCTCCGTGGTGCAACTGGGTCCTTGCAACACCAGTGAAGAAGTTTTAGTTTTTATGTATTCATCTTTTTACTTTGCTCTTCTTTGCAATGCAAGTTTGAATGTCTTATTCCTCATCTGTTATTTTACTTATATGAATACAAGTTTAGACTAAAGAATTTTACCCTTAACTTTCCATGTCTACATCAACAAATATTTTGATTTCTGTTAAATACTTAGTTCTTCTGACATCCACTGGTAAATCTGTTTCTAATTGTGAAGGCTTATCTCAATGACTAGAAAAATAGGGCATGACGTATAACGTAATTAGGACTTCTATTTTCTTCCTAAAACTAATCTCAATAGAAGACCTGTCCAAAATAACTATTAAAACTTTTATGTTTAAATACTGAGAGGAAAATATTTTTATGAAATCCATTTTTACAACACTGACAACTACAACAACATATATGAGAACTTCTCTTGCTGAATCAGTGTATAAAAGTTTCTGGGTTCTGAGCCTGTGGCCAGATGGGTATTGTTAGCAAGAAAACCAAGGGCAGGAAATCTTTATATCTTCATTCCAGGTAACAAGCCATGTGGGCATTAATTACATAACTTCTCCCTCTTCTCTGGAGAAAACCAGCTCTACTTTCCCAGGCAAAATCACAGCATTAGGTAAAGACATCAATGCTCTTTTTTTACTACCCAGTGTCAGTGACCTTATTTGTCTTTTAAGAACTCACTGAGCTCTTTACTGTCCTTAAGACATTTCAATGACTATCAACTGTCCCAGGGTTATTCTGTCTCCATAACTTTGCGTGTAGGTGACACTGTTCAATTATCAACTCAAATGTCATGTCATCTGGATTTAATTTTCTTCATGTATTAACTTTTCTACAAAATTATCTTGCTGATTTATTTAGTATTAAATAAATGTAATGAATCACTGCAGGGTAACAAATACCACTTAATATTTCAGGAAAAAAAAGAAAATAAAAAATTACAGTGTCCTTGATATTAGGTAAGTAACTCCATTTCTGTACGTATAATAAGCACTGATCATTGTAGGTTTTAATTGTATAAAAATTAGCTGTGGCAACTTTAACTGTAATCCTACAATATATAGTGACTAACAATGTTCATTTAACTCAGTAAGACTCAAGGTCTTGAGACAGTATTGACACTTGATCTTAAAGTTTTAATGTCTTGGTATTGAGCATGACATGCAAAATCTGATATACTGAGGAAGAGTGAATTCTAACAGAAGGTATTAACCATAAAGAATAAGGTACAGCATTTGGATTTTAGTAAGGTATCTGAATTTTTTTAACCTTAATGAAAAATAGATCTTTGGAACGAGAGTAATATAAATGCTATTTATTTTCTGAATGATTCTTCTCGTGGCCTCTGTGGAGGGCCAGTGACAGGGTGTTACATTAGGAAAGTAGAAGTTAGATTTGTTACGTGAACATCAACACTACAGACAGATAATTTGTCACCCCGGAAAAGAGATCAATGGAGAGATGGCTGGAATTGATGGACAATCAAAAGTACAAGGTTACAGTCATCACATTTACCAGAGCCCCAAACATAAGTAGACTTCTTTGACAGTACTAATAAGTATAAGAGAAAAACTAATAGTTCTTGTGCTCTTACTGAAAATGTTAAAGAGGAAAAAAAGAGTAGGGAAGAAGACATGCTAAGAGGAAGCTCTAGCATAAGTGAGTTGGAAGAAAAGATTATTAAGCAGGTCTTCAGTCTTTTGAGCAGAGGGATTATAAAAGAAGTATAATATTAAGCCCTGATTCTTAATGAAGAAAGTATCGTCACTATTGCGAGGTAAAAACAGAAATTATACAAGAAGATGTGGAAAACTCCTTAGCTTATGAAAAGTGTTATGTATTTTCTATGAGTCACGTTTTATTTCATGCACTCTTAAATATATAAATATATAAACACTTGTGTCAATTTGAGTTTGTTTTTTTTTTTATTACTATGTCTTTGCAGCAGAGAATGATTACACGTCTCATCAGTAGTTGCTATGTGTACCTAATCTCCTTTTCTTCACCCCAACTGCCTCCCTCTACTCCTGATCCTTTTTTTCCATTTGGGAAATATGTAGCTCCCTGTTTCAGCTATCTGTGTTTTATTTTAATTTTCATTTGCATATTGGGCTACTCATCTAGGATAAATGTTGTGATACTTAAATTTGTTGTCTGATTACACTTATATTCTCAGGGTATATCCATTTTCCTTCTTTACCTGACTACTATATTTTGGTGTTTTGGTGAGAACACAGAATGCCTCCATTTCATAACCTTTTCTTTGCACAGTCACTTGTCCTATATCTTTAATCATCCATCATTTGCTCATATTTATCCAGTTGATTTTGTGTTACAGTATCACACTATCTAATACTTCATGGAAACTTTCATCTCTCCCTTCCCTTCCCTTCCGTTCCCTTCCCTTCCCTCCCCCCCTTCCCTTCCCTCCCCCCCTCCTTCCCTTCCTCCCTCCCTTCCCTTCTCCCTCCCCCTTCCCTTCCCTCCTCTTCCTCTCCCTTCCCTTCCCTTCCCTCCCTTCCCTTCCTTCCCTTCCCTCCCTTCCCTTCCCCCCTTCCCTTCCTCCTCCCTTCCCTTCCCTTTCCTTCCTTCCCCCTTCCCTTCCCTTCCCTTCCCTTCCTCCCTCCTTTCCTTCCTCCCTTCCCTCCCTTCCCTTCCCTTCCCTTCCCTTCCCTTCCCTTCCTCCTTCCCTTCCCTTCCCTTCCCTCCCTTCCCTTCCTTCCCCTTCCTCTTCCTTCCCTTCCCTTCCCTTCCCTTCCCTTCCCTTCCTTCCTCCCTTCCCTTCCCTCCCTCCCTTCCCTCTCCTTCCCTTCCCTTCCCTTCCCTCCTCCCTTCCCTTCCCCTTCCCTTCCCTTCCTCTCCCTTCCTCCCTTCCTTCCCTTCCCTCCCCCCTTCCCTTCCTTTTCCTTCCCTCCCCTTCCCTTCCCTTCCTTCCCTTCCCTTCCCTTCCCTTCCTTCCCTTCCTTCCCTTCCTTCCTTCCCTTCCCTTCCCTTCCCTTCCTTCCCTTCCTTCCTTCCTCCTCCCTTCCTTCCTTCCCTTCCCTCCCCTTCCTTCCCTTCCCTTCCCTTCCTTCCCTTCCCTTTCCTTCCCTTCCCTTCCTTCCCTTCCTCTCCCTTCCCTTCCCTTCCCTCCCTTCCCTTCCTCTCCCTTCCCCTTCCCTTCTCTCCCTTCCCTTCCTCTCCCTTCCCTTCCCTTCCCTTCCCTTCCCTTCCCTTTCCTTCCCTTCCCTTCCCTTCCCTTCCTCTCCCTTCCCTTCCCTTCCCTCCCTTCCCTTCCTCTCCCTTCCCTTCCCTTCCCTTCCCTTCCCTTCCCTTCCCTTCCCTCCCTTCCCTTTCCTTCCCTTCCCTTCCCTCCCTTCCCTTCCCTTCCCTTCCCTTCCCTTCCCTTCCCTTCCTTCCCTTCCCTTCCTCCCTTCCTTTCCTTCCCTTCCCTTCCCTCCTTCCCTTCCTCTCCTTCCTTC